>NW_028128776.1:0-25284 GCF_965231255.1 Vanellus vanellus | reverse complement strand
GGGAAACGGGGGGGGGGTGATCCCCCCATCCCCTGCACCCCCCATCCCCTATGACCCCCCCCCCCATGCCCCCCATCCCCCCCCCAGGACCACTCCATCCCCTATGACCCCCCCATCCCCTGCACCCCCATCCCCTATGAACCCCCCCCCCCATGCCCCCCATCCCCCCCCCCAGGACCACTCCACCCCCTGTGTCCCCCCCCCATCCCCCCCCCCGACCCCCCCTTCATCCCCTATGACCCCCCCTTCGCCTACACCCCCCATCCCCCCCACCCCCCCATGACCCCCCCACCCCCTGTGCCCCCCACCCCCCCCGTGCCCCCCATCCACCCCCTAAGACCCCCCCATCCCCCATGACCCCCCCACCCCCCCACCCCCTGCGCCCCCCATCCCCCTCCGTGCCCCCCCATCCACCCCCTAAGACCCCCCCATCCCCCATGACCCCCCCACCCCCCCACCCCCTGCGCCCCCCACCCCCCCCGTGCCCCCCATCCACCCCCTAAGACCCCCCTTCATCCCATATGACCCCCCCACCCCCTGCGCCCCCCACCCCCCCGTGCCCCCCATCCACCCCCTAAGACCCCCCCATCCCCCATGACCCCCCCACCCCCTGTGCCCCCCATCCCCCCCCGTGCCCCCCCATCCACCCCCTAAGACCCCCCCATCCCCCCATCCCCCCACCCCCTGTGCCCCCCATCCCCCATGACCCCCCATCCCCTGCCCCCCCATCCCCCCCCACCCCCTATGACCCCCCCCCCCGCCCCCCCTCCCATCCCCCGCTGCCCCCCTCCCCCCCTTCCCCCCCCCCCGGGGGCGGCGGCACCGGGGGCTTTGCACAACAAAGGACTGGCGGCACCGGGGGGGGGGAGATGGGGGGGGGGATGGGGGGGGAGGGCTGTACCCCCGGGGGGGCTGCGGGGGAGGGGGGAGGGGTACTGGGGTTCTACGGGGCGGGGGGGGGGGGGGCTGCAGGAGGGGGGGCGCTGGGGGAACTGGGGGCACTGGGAACACTGGGGGCAATTGGGGACACTGGGAGGGCACTGGGGGGACATTGGGAGCACCGGGGGCACTGGGGCAACTGGGAGCACTGGGAGCACTGGGGACACTGGGGGCACTGGGAACACTGGGAGGGCACTGGGAGCACTGGGAGGGCACTGGGGGCACTGGGAGCATTGGGGACATTGTGGGCAGTGGGGACACTGGGAGGACACTGGGAGTACTGGGAGGGCACTGGGGGCACTGGGAGCATTGGGGACATTGTGGGCACTGGGGACACTGGGAGGGCACTGGGGGCACTGGGAGCACTGGGGACATTGTTGGCAGTGGGGACACTGGGAGGGCACTGGGAGCACTGGGAGGGCACTGGGGACACTGGGAGTATTGGGGACATTGTGGGCACTGGGGACACTGGGAGGGCACTGGGGGCACTGGGAGGGCACTGGGGGCACTGGGAGCATTGGGGACATTGTGGGCAGTGGGGACACTGGGAGGACACTGGGAGCACTGGGAGGGCACTGGGGGCACTGGGAGGGCACTGGGAGCACTGGGAGGGCACTGGGCACTGGGAGCATTGGGGACATTGTTGGCAGTGGGGACACTGGGAGGGCACTGGGAGCACTGGGAGGGCACTGGGGGCACTGGGAGCATTGGGGACATTGTGGGCAGTGGGGACACTGGGAGGGCACTGGGAGCACTGGGAGGGCACTGGGGACACTGGGAGTATTGGGGACATTGTGGGCACTGGGGACACTGGGAGGGCACTGGGAGGGCACTGGGAGCACTGGGGACATTGTGGGCACTGGGGACACTGGGAGGACACTGGGAGTACTGGGAGGGCACTGGGGGCACTGGGAGCATTGGGGACATTGTGGGCACTGGGGACACTGGGAGG
Source organism: Vanellus vanellus (assembly GCF_965231255.1). Taxonomy (NCBI): domain Eukaryota; kingdom Metazoa; phylum Chordata; class Aves; order Charadriiformes; family Charadriidae; genus Vanellus; species Vanellus vanellus. The sequence goes on along the minus strand of NW_028128776.1, from coordinate 23,393 downwards.
GCACTGGGAGCACTGGGGACATTGTGGGCAGTGGGGACACTGGGAGGACACTGGGAGTACTGGGAGGGCACTGGGGGCACTGGGAGCATTGGGGACATTGTGGGCACTGGGGACACTGGGAGGGCACTGGGAGGGCACTGGGGGTACTGGGGACATTGTGGGCACTGGGGACACTGGGAGGGCACTGGGAGCACTGGGAGGGCACTGGGGGCACTGGGAGCATTGGGGACATTGTTGGCAGTGGGGACACTGGGAGGACACTGGGAGTACTGGGAGGGCACTGGGGGCACTGGGAGCATTGGGGACATTGTGGGCACTGGGGACACTGGGAGGGCACTGGGAGCACTGGGGACATTGTGGGCAGTGGGGACACTGGGAGGACACTGGGAGTACTGGGAGGGCACTGGGGGCACTGGGAGCATTGGGGACATTGTGGGCACTGGGGACACTGGGAGGGCACTGGGAGGGCACTGGGGGTACTGGGGACATTGTGGGCACTGGGGACACTGGGAGGGCACTGGGAGCACTGGGAGGGCACTGGGGGCACTGGGAGCATTGGGGACATTGTGGGCACTGGGGACACTGGGAGGGCACTGGGAGGGCACTGGGAGCACTGGGGACATTGTGGGCACTGGGGACACTGGGGGGGCACTGGGAGGGCACTGGGAGGGCACTGGGAGCACTGGGGACATTGGGGGCACTGGGGACACTGGGAGGGCACTGGGAGCACTGGGAGGGCACTGGGGGCACTGGGAGCATTGGGGACATTGTGGGCACTGGGGACACTGGGAGGGCACTGGGAGGGCACTGGGAGCACTGGGGACATTGTGGGCACTGGGGACACTGGGAGGGCACTGGGAGGGCACTGGGAGCACTGGGGACATTGTGGGCACTGGGGACACTGGGAGGGCACTGGGAGCACTGGGAGGGCACTGGGGGCACTGGGAGCATTGGGGACATTGTGGGCACTGGGGACACTGGGAGCACTGGGAGGGCACTGGGAGCACTGGGGACATTGTGGGCAGTGGGGACACTGGGAGCACTGGGAGGGCACTGGGAGCACTGGGGACATTGTGGGCAGTGGGGACACTGGGAGGACACTGGGAGTACTGGGAGGGCACTGGGGGCACTGGGAGCATTGGGGACATTTGGGGCAGTGGGGACACTGGGAGGGCACTGGGAGCACTGGGAGGGCACTGGGGGCACTGGGAGCACTGGGGACATTGGGGGCACTGGGGACACTGGGAGGGCACTGGGAGGGCACTGGGAGCACTGGGGACATTGTTGGCAGTGGGGACACTGGGAGGGCACTGGGAGCACTGGGAGGGCACTGGGGGCACTGGGAGCATTGGGGACATTGGGGGCACTGGGGCAACTGGGGACACTGGGAGGGCACTGGGGGCACTGGGAGGGCACTGGGGGTACTGGGAGCACTGGGGACATTGTGGGCACTGGGGACACTGGGAGGACACTGGGAGTACTGGGAGGGCACTGGGGGCACTGGGAGCACTGGGGACATTGTGGGCAGTGGGGACACTGGGAGGACACTGGGAGTACTGGGAGGGCACTGGGGGCACTGGGAGCACTGGGGACATTGGGGGCACTGGGAGGGCACTGGGAGCACTGGGGACATTTGGGGCACTGGGGCAACTGGGGACACTGGGAACACAGGGGGTACTGGGGACACTGGGAGGGCACTGGGAGTACTGGGATGGCACTGGGGGTACTGGGAGCACTGGGGACATTGGGGGCACTGGGGCAACTGGGGACACTGGGAACACTGGGAGCACTGGGGGCACTTGGAGCATTGGGGACATTGTTGGCAGTGGGGACACTGTGAGGGCACTGGGAGCACTGGGAGGGCACTGGGGGCACTGGGAGGGCACTGGGGGCACTGGGAGCATTGGGGACATTGGGGGCACTGGGGCAACTGGGGACACTGGGAGGGCACTGGGGGCACTGGGAGGGCACTGGGGGTACTGGGAGCACTGGGGACATTGTGGGCACTGGGGACACTGGGGGGGCACTGGGAGCACTGGGAGGGCACTGGGGGTACTGGGAGCACTGGGGACATTGTGGGCACTGGGGACACTGGGAGGACACTGGGAGTACTGGGAGGGCACTGGGGGCACTGGGAGCATTGGGGACATTGTGGGCACTGGGGACACTGGGAGGGCACTGGGAGGGCACTGGGAGCACTGGGGACATTGTGGGCAGTGGGGACACTGGGAGGACACTGGGAGTACTGGGAGGGCACTGGGGGCACTGGGAGCATTGGGGACATTGTGGGCACTGGGGACACTGGGGGGGCACTGGGGACACTGGGAGCATTGGGGACATTGGGGGCAGTGGGGACACTGGGAGGGCACTGGGAGTACTGGGAGGGCACTGGGGGTACTGGGAGGGCACTGGGCACTGGGAGCATTGGGGACATTGTGGGCACTGGGGACACTGGGGGGGCACTGGGGGTACTGGGAGGGCACTGGGGGTACTGGGAGCACTGGGGACATTGTGGGCACTGGGGACACTGGGGGGGCACTGGGAGCACTGGGAGGGCACTGGGGGTACTGGGAGGGCACTGGGCACTGGGAGCATTGGGGACATTGTTGGCAGTGGGGACACTGGGAGGGCACTGGGGGTACTGGGAGGGCACTGGGGGTACTGGGAGCACTGGGGACATTGTGGGCACTGGGGACACTGGGGGGGCACTGGGAGCACTGGGAGGGCACTGGGGGTACTGGGGGTACTGGGAGCACTGGGGACATTGTGGGCACTGGGGACACTGGGAGGGCACTGGGAGCACTGGGAGGGCACTGGGGGCACTGGGAGCATTGGGGACATTTGGGGCACTGGGGACACTGGGAGGGCACTGGGGGGATATTGGGAGCGCTGGAGGCACTGGGGCAACGGGGGGCACTGGGAGCACTGGGGGCAACTGGGGACACTGGGGGGGCACTGTGGCAACGGGGGGTACTGGGGGCAACTGGGAAGCACTGGGAGGGCACTGGGGGCTCTGGGGACATTGGGTCACTGGGGGCACTGCGACACTGGAGCACTGGCAGACCTGAGGGCACTGGGAGCACTGGGGGCACTGGGGGCACTGGGGGTCATTGGGGCACTGGTATCACTGGGAGCACTGGGAGCAGAGGGGTACTGGGATGTGGGACTGGAAGCACTGGGGCGCGGGACTGGGAGGCACTGGGAGCACTGGGATGTGGGACTAGGAGCACTGGGAACACTGGGGTGTGGGACTGGGAGGCACTGGGAGCACTGTGTGCCAGGGTGCTGTGCCATGGGACTGGGCTGTACTGGGAGCACTGGAGTGTAGGGCGGTGGGACTGGGCAGCACTGGGAATACTGGGGTGAAGTGCAGTGGTGCAGTGCTGGGGAGTGGAGTGGACTGGGAGCACTGGGATGTGGGGCAGGTGCACTGGTCTGCACTGGGACCACTGGCCTGCCTCACTGCGCCATACTGGTATTCACTGGCCTGCCTCACTGGGTCATACTGGCCTGCACTGGGAGCACCGGGCTGCCTCTCTGGGCTGTACTGGTTCTCACTGGGAGCACTGGGAGCACTGGGCTGCCCCTCTGGGCCGTACTGGTCCGCACTGGGAGCACTGGGCTGCCTTTCGGGGCCGTACTGGTCCGCACTGGGAGCACTGGGCTGCCCCTCTGGACTGTACTGGTTCTCACTGGGAGCACTGGGAGCATTGGGCTGCCCCTCTGGGCCGTACTGGTCTGCACTGGGAGCACTGGGCTGCCTTTCGGGGCCGTACTGGTCTGCACTGGGACCACTGGCCTGCCTCACTGCGCCATACTGGTATTCACTGGCCTGCCTCACTGGGTCATACTGGCCTGCACTGGGAGCACTGGGCTGCCCCTCTGGGCCGTACTGGTCCGCACTGGGAGCACTGGGCTGCCCCTCTGGGCCGTACTGGTCCGCACTGGGAGCACTGGGCTGCCCCTCTGGGCTGTACTGGTTCTCACTGGGAGCACTGGGAGCACTGGGCTGCCCCTCTGGGCCGTACTGGTCCGCACTGGGAGCACTGGGCTGCCTTTCGGGGCCGTACTGGTCCGCACTGGGAGCACTGGGCTGCCTCTCTGGGCCATACTGGTCTGCACTGGGCTGCCCCTCTGGGCCGTACTGGTCCGCACTGGGAGCACTGGGCTGCCCCTCTGGGCCGTACTGGTCCGCACTGGGAGCACTGGGCTGCCCCTCTGGGCCGTACTGGTCTGCACTGGGAGCACTGGGCTGCCCCTCTGGGCCGTACTGGTCCGCACTGGGAGCACTGGGCTGCCCCTCTGCGTCGTACTGGTCCGCACTGGGAGCACTGGGCTGCCTCTCTGGGCCGTACTGGTCCGCACTGGGAGCACTGGGCTGCCCCTCTGGGCCGTACTGGTCCGCACTGGGAGCAATGGCTGCCCCTCTGGGACGTACTGGTCCGCACTGGGAGCACTGGGCTGCCTCTCTGGGCCGTACTGGTCCGCACTGGGAGCACTGGGCTGCCCCTCTGGGCCGTACTGGTCCGCACTGGGAGCACTGGGCTGCCCCTCTGGGCCGTACTGGTCCGCACTGGGAGCACTGGGCTGCCCCTCTGCGTCGTACTGGTCCGCACTGGGAGCACTGGGCTGCCTCTCTGGGCCGTACTGGTCCGCACTGGGAGCACTGGGCTGCCTCTCTGGGCCGTACTGGTCCGCACTGGGAGCACTGGGCTGCCCCTCTGGGCCGTACTGGTCCGCACTGGGAGCACTGGGCTGCCCCTCTAGGCCGTACTGGTCCGCACTGGGAGCACTGGGCTGCCTTTCGGGGCCGTACTGGTCCGCACTGGGAGCACTGGGCTGCCCCTCTGGGCCGTACTGGTCCGCACTGGGAGCACCGCGCTGCCGCTCTGGGCCGTACTGGTCCGCACTGGGGGCACTGGGCTGCCTCTCTGGGTCGTACTGGTCCGCACTGGGAGCACTGGGCTGCCTCTCTGGGCCGTACTGGTCCGCACTGGGAGCACCGGGCTGCCCCTCTAGGCTGTACTGGTCCGCACTGGGAGCACTGGGCTGCCCCTCTGGGCCGTACTGGTCCGCACTGGGAGCACCGCGCTGCCGCTCTGGGCCGTACTGGTCCGCACTGGGGGCACTGGGCTGCCTCTCTGGGCCGTACTGGTCCGCACTGGGAGCACTGGGCTGCCCCTCTGGGCCGTACTGGTCCGCACTGGGAGCAATGGCTGCCCCTCTGGGACGTACTGGTCCGCACTGGGAGCACTGGGCTGCCTCTCTGGGCCGTACTGGTCCGCACTGGGAGCACTGGGCTGCCCCTCTGGGCCGTACTGGTCCGCACTGGGAGCACTGGGCTGCCCCTCTGGGCCGTACTGGTCCGCACTGGGAGCACTGGGCTGCCCCTCTGCGTCGTACTGGTCCGCACTGGGAGCACTGGGCTGCCTCTCTGGGCCGTACTGGTCCGCACTGGGAGCACTGGGCTGCCCCTCTGGGCCGTACTGGTCCGCACTGGGAGCACTGGGCTGCCCCTCTAGGCTGTACTGGTCCGCACTGGGAGCACTGGGCTGCCCCTCTGGGCCGTACTGGTCCGCACTGGGAGCACCGCGCTGCCGCTCTGGGCCGTACTGGTCCGCACTGGGGGCACTGGGCTGCCTCTCTGGGCCGTACTGGTCCGCACTGGGCGGACTGGGCTGCCTCTCTGGGCCGTACTGGTCCGCACTGGGGGCACTGGGCTGCCTCTCTGGGCCGTACTGGTCCGCACTGGGCGGACTGGGCTGCCTCTCTGGGCGGGTTAAAGCCCTTCGCCACGCCCCCTTTTCCCGCCGCCATCTTGGGAGTGCCCTCTTCGCCCCTCCCCTCACGGCGTCGCGGCCACGCCCCACCTTGCGCTTACGCTCTTGGCCCCGCCTACTTCCGGCCTGACCGGAAGCGTGGCCGGTTGCCATGGCGAGCGGCGGCGGCGGCTCCGCCCCGAGCAGCGACTCCGAGAGGGCAGGGCCGCGGCCCCGGGACCGGCAGGTACGGGGGGAACGGGGCGGGCAGGGGACAGCCCCGGCACTGGGGGACACGGGGGTCCCCTCGGGGGGGTGTAGGGGACAGTCCCGGTAATGGGGACACGGGGGTCCCCTCGGGGGGGGGGGGGGAGAGGCCCCGGGGACAGCCATGGCCTGGGGGACGCGGGGGTCCTGGGGGGCGAAGCAGGGGACAGCCGTGGCCTTGGGGACATGCGGGGCCGCTTGAGGGGACACTCTGGGGACAGCCTTCCCCCTTGGCGACACGGGGGCCACCCCCTCCTTGGGGCCACCGGGGCCACCCCGGGGCCACCCCCCCCTTGGGGACACCGGGACCACCCCCCCTTGGGGACAGTGGGGCCACCCCGGCGCCACCCCCCCCTTTGGGGCCACGGAGGCCACCCCGGGGCCACCCCCCCCTTGGGGCCACCCCGGAGCCACCCCCCCTTGGGGCCACTGGGGCCACCCTGTGTCCAGGTGTCCAGCCCCCCCTTTGGGGCCACCGGGGCCACCCCGGGGCCACCCCCCCCTTGGGGAGACGGGGTCACCCTGTGGCCAGCCCCCCCCTTGGGGACACGGGGGCCACCCCGGGGCCACCCCCCCTTGGGGACACGGGGGCCACCCTGGGGCCACCCCCCCTTGGGGACACGGGGTCACCCTGTGGCCAGCCCCCCCTTGGGGCCACCGGGGCCACCCCGGGGCCGGCCCCCCCTTTGGGGCCACCGTGTCCACCCCGTGGCCACCTCTTCCTTGGGGACACGGGGGCCACCCCGGGGCCACCCCCCCCTTGGGGACTCGGGGGCCACCCCGGGGCCACCCCCCCCTTGGGGACACGGGGGCCACCCTGGCGCCAGTCCCCCCACTTTGGGGACACGGGGGCCACCCCGGGGCCACCCCCCCTTGGGGACACGGGGTCACCCTGTGGCCAGCCCCCCCTTGGGGCCACCGGGGCTACCTCGGGGCCACCCCCCCCCATTGGGGCCACCGGGGCCACCCCGTGGCCACCTCTTCCTTGGGGACACGGGGGCCACCTTGGGGCCACCCCCCCCTTGGGGCCACCGGGGCCACCCCGGGGCCACCCCCCCCTTGGGGCCACGGGGTCACCGACCCCTCTAACGAGCTCCAAGCCGCTCTCCGGTTCTCCCGACCTCCGGAATTTAGGAGATGATTTCGGGGCATTCCGGGATCAAATCCACCTCCGGTTTTCCTCCTCCTCCTCCTCCTCCTCCTCTTCTCCCGCCGTCCCGTCGCTCCCCCTTTTTCCCATCGCGCTCCCACTCCGCCGAGGATTTTACCGCCGGCGTTCCGGAGGGATTTACGCCGGGATTAAAGCGCCGGAATGTTTGGTGGTTCTTTACTTTTTTTTTTTTTTTGGTGGTTTTTGGGTTGTTTTTTGGTTTTTTTTCCCCCCCCCCCTCTCCTCACCGGTGAAATTCCCGGCGATTCTCCGGGAGGAACCCGGTTTGGTGTACCGCGGGGCGCCGGTTCTGCCGGAATTCTGCCTTTTCCTGCCTCTCCCTCCCTCCCCGCCGGGCGATGCCGACGTGGGGGCGAGGCGTTCGGCTGTGCCGCTCCCGGTTTTACCGGACCGATCCGGTAGAACTTCGGCGGGGTTGCTCAAGCCGTGACGTGCCGGGATTTCTCCGGCCGGTGGAGGATGGGCTTGTATTCCCGGTGAGGTGGCTGACGGCTCAAAGTTCCCGGCGTTCCGACGGCTCGGCCGTGCCGGTGCTCACCGGGGGCGCGGCAGCTTCGGCGAAGGCGGCTCCTCGGCCGGAGCTCCGGCAAAACTCGTTTCCATTTGGATTGTAGGTTAATCCCGGATTAGGAAATCGGCAAAACCGACGGCGGGTTGGGCACGGCGTGGCACTTTACCGGCAAAGCCGGACCGTGCCGAGCCTCTCCCTATCCGTCGATGTTTTCCTTCCCGCTTTTCCCCCTGTAGGATTGCGGTCGCGGCGCGAAGCTCATCCCACCGCGACCAGGAGAAGCCGAAGCCCCGGCACGGTGTTATCCGGTAACGCTGTCCGTTCGGCAATTTTCCGAGCCGGGATATCGGCTCCTCGGTGAGAGCGGAGCGCCCGGCGGCTGCTGAATGACCGGCAAACGCTTCCAGAAGTTGGGAAGGCAAAAGCTCGTCGGCGGGATAATTAGGTGGCAAACGAGAGTTTGGGATCGGACTGACGGGATTTCTCCGGCCTGGACACCTGCCTCGTTCCTCCGTGCCTTCGGATCCGGCGTCGCCAGCTGGCTCCATCCCAAACCGCCGGTGAACGGGGGGTGCCGGGACGGAATTATCCCCCCCCCCGAAGCTTAAGGAGGTCGGAGGAGCCCGTTCCCGCCGCCGGTGATTTTGGGCGCTAAAAAAGCGGACAGGGAAGCAGCCGGGGTGGGGAGATGGTTCCGAAATTCCCATCCCTGTCTCCGGAGCCGACGGCAGAGCTCCGGCAAAGCACCGGCGTACGGGGCTAAGCCGAACCCCGCCCTGCTCCGCGAGGCGGCGGGTGATGCCGGTTGAAGAGCCGACGAGCTCCGTATCCCGTTTCCCGTGGGATCCGTTCCTTTCTCCGATAAAATTCCCTCGTCATGGCCGAGCACCCGGAACTGTTGGCGGAGATGCCGGAGGTGGCGCGGTTGAGCACGCCGGAACGGTTGAAACACGCTCAAAAACGCCGGATCCAGCAGCTGAAAAAATGGGCACAGGCGGAGAAGGAGACGCAGGGAATGAAGGTCGGAGCCGAGAGGAAGAGGAGGAGGAGGAAGAGCGACGGCCAAGGGAAGAGGGTGACGTTCCCCGCCAACGTCCGGCTACTGGAAGCGGCCGCCCGGCACGATGCCGAGGAAGGTGGGTGCCGGCGGTGGGAATTTGGGAGAATTCCTTCAACCTTCCAAGGAAAAAAAAAAAAAAAAACAAAAAAACCCCAAAAAACACCCCCCCCCCCCCAAAAAACGGGCGGTAAATTTCTATTTCCGCCTTTAAATATCCCGGAAAACGAGCCGGCAGCTCGTAACCCCGATCCATAAATCTGGAATCCGGCATGCCGCTCAACGCCGGGAGGTATCCGAAGGGTTCCCGTCGACGTGGCGGCGTTTAAAACGCGACGAATCCGAAATCCCGGATCAAAGTACCGGCCTGAGCTTTAACTCCGGCGGGATGTTCCGAGGTGCCGGGCAGCCGGTGAGATTCCCGGTTTCCCTCTTTCTCCGCAGTCCGACAATTCCTGGCGAGCGGAATCAGCCCCGATCTCTGCAACGAGGACGGACTCACGGCGCTGCACCAGGTACGGCACCTCCGGCTTCTCTCCCTCCTCTCCTTTCCGTCCGGATAATCGGCTCCGGTGGGAGATGCCGCCCCCCCCCCCCCCCCCCCCCCCCCCATGGTCCCATGGGGCGCTGAGGTGGTCCTGTGGGGCGCTGAGGTGGTCCTGTGGGGTGGTGAGGTGGTCCCGTGGGGTGATGAGGTGGTCCATGGGGCGCTGAGGTGGTCCTGTGGGGTGGTGAGGTGGTCCCGTGGGGTGCTGAGGTGGTCCCGTGGGGTGCTGAGGTGGTCCTGTGGGGTGATGAGGTGGTCCTGTGGGGTGATGAGGTGGTCCCGTGGGGTGATGAGGTGGTCCCATGGGGTGCTGAGGTTGCCCCATGAGGCAGTGAGGTGGTCCATGGGGCGCTGAGGTTGTCCGTGGGGCGCTGAGGTGGTCCCGTGGGGTGGTGAGGTGGTCCCGTGGGGTGGTGAGGTGGTCCCGTGGGGCGCTGAGGTGGTCCATGGGGCGCTGAGGTGGTCCCGTGGGGCGCTGAGGTGGTCCCGTGGGGTGGTGAGGTGGTCCTATGGGGCACTGAGGTGGTCCCGTGGGGTGGTGAGGTGGTCCCGTGGGGTGATGAGGTTGTCCCATGGGGTGCTGAGGTAGTCCATGGGGCGCTGAGGTTGCCCCATGGGGCGGTGAGGTGGTCCATGAGGAGCTGAGGTGGTCCTGTGGGGCGCTGAGGTGGTCCCGTGGGGCGCTGAGGTTGTCCCATGGGGTGCTGAGGTTGCCCCATGAGGCAGTGAGGTGGTCCATGGGGCGCTGAGGTGGTCCCGTAGGGCGCTGAGGTGGTCCCGTAGGGTGCTGAGGTTGTCCCATGGGGCGCTGAGGTAGTCCATGGGGCGCTGAGGTTGCCCCATGGGGCGGTGAGGTGGTCCATGGGGCGCTGAGGTGGTCCGTGGGGCGCTGAGGTTGTCCATGAGGAGCTGAGGTGGTCCCGTGGGGTGCTGAGGTGGTCCCGTGGGGCGATGAGGTGGTCCATGGGGCGCTGAGGTGGTCCCGTGGGGCGGTGAGGTGGTCCATGAGGAGCTGAGGTGGTCCATGAGGAGCTGAGGTGGTCCCGTGGGGCGCTGAGGTTGTCCTGTGACGTGCTGAGGTTGTCCCATGGGGCGGTGAGGTGGTCCCATGGGGCGGTGAGGTGGTCCTGTGGGGTGCTGAGGTTGCCCCATGGGGTGCTGAGGTTGTCCATAGGGCGGTGAGGTGGTCCTGTGGGGCGCTGAGGTGGTCCATGGGGCGGTGAGGTGGTCCATGGGGCGCTGAGGTGGTCCCATGGGGCGCTGAGGTGGTCCCGTGGGGCGGTGAGGTGGTCCCATGGGGTGATGAGGTGGTCCCGTGGGGTGCTGAGGTTGTCCATGGGGCGCTGAGGTTGCCCCTGAGGCGCTGAGGTTGCCCCTGAGGCGCTGAGGTTGTCCTATGGGGTGCTGAGGTGGTCCTGTGGGGTGATGAGGTGGTCCTGTGGGGCGCTGAGGTGGTCCTGTGGGGCGCTGAGGTGGTCCCGTGGGGCGCTGAGGTGGTCCCGTGGGGCGCTGAGGTGGTCCCGTGGGGCGCTGAGGTGGTCCCGTGGGGTGATGAGGTGGTCCTGTGGGGCGCTGAGGTGGTCCCGTGGGGTGATGAGGTGGTCCTGTGGGGTGCTGAGGTGGTCCCGTGGGGTGATGAGGTTGTCCATAGGGCGGTGAGGTGGTCCTGTGGGGCGCTGAGGTGGTCCATGGGGCGGTGAGGTGGTCCCGTGGGGCGGTGAGGTGGTCCCGTGGGGCGCTGAGGTGGTCCCGTGGGGCGCTGAGGTTGTCCATTCGGTGCTGAGGTTGCCCCATGAGGCAGTGAGGTGGTCCATGGGGCGCTGAGGTGGTCCCATGGGGCGCTGAGGTGGTCCCATGGGGCGCTGAGGTTGTCCATGGGTCGGTGAGGTTGCCCCACGGAGCGGTGAGGTTGCCCCCTGAGGAGCTGAGGTTGCCCCGTGGGGCGCTGAGGTTGCCCATGGGCTTCTGAGGTTGCCCAGCTGGGTGCTGCGTTTGCCTATGGGCTTCTGAGGTTGCCCCGTGGGCTTCTGAGGTTGCCCCGTGGGGTTCTGAGGTTGCCCCGTGGGGTTCTGAGGTTGCCCTGTGGGCTTCTGAGGTTGCCCAGCTGGGTGCTGCGGTTGCCCGTGGGGTTCTGAAGTTGCCCCGTGGGCTTCTGAGGTTGCCCAGCTGGGTGCTAAGGTTGCCCGTGGGGTTCTGAGGTTGCCTTTGGGGTTCTGAGGTTGCCCCTCCAAGCACTGAGGTTGCCCATGGGGTTCTGAGGTTGCCCCGTGGGCTTCTGAGGTTGCCCAGCTGCGCGCTGTGGCTGCCCGTGGGGTTCTGAGGTTGCCCCTCAAAGCACTGAGGTTGCCCCGTGGGGTTCTGAAGTTGCCCAGCTGGGTGCTAAGGTTGCCCATGGGGTTCTGTGGTTGCCCCTCCAAGCACTGAGGTTGCCCATGGGGTTCTGAAGTTGCCCTGTTGAGTTCTGAGGTTGCCCAGCTGGGTGCTAATGTTGCCCATGGGGTTCTGAAGTTGCCCCTCCAAGCACTGAGGTTGCCCATGGGGTTCTGAAGTTGCCCCGTGGGCTTCTGAGTTTGCCCAGCTGGGTGCTAAGGTTGCCCATGGGCTTCTGAGGTTGCCCCGTGGGCTTCTGAGGTTGCCCAGCTGGGTGCTAAGGTTGCCCATGGGGTTCTGAAGTTGCCGCTCCAAGCACTGAGGTTGCCCATGGGGTTCTGAGGTTGCCCAGCTGGGTGCTAAGGTTGCCCATGGGGTTCTGAGGTTGCCCGTGGGGTTCTGAGGTTGCCCCTCCAAGCACTGAGGTTGCCCAGCTGGGTGCTGAGGTTGCCCGTGGGGTTCTGAAGTTGCCCCGTGGGCTTCTGTGGTTGCCCAGCTGGGTGCTAAGGTTGCCCATGGGGTTCTGAAGTTGCCGCTCCAAGCACTGAGGTTGCCCATGGGGTTCTGAAGTTGCCCTGTTGAGTTCTGAGGTTGCCCAGCTGGGTGCTAAGGTTGCCTGTGGGGTTCTGAAGTTGCCCCGTGGGCTTCTGAGGTTGCCCAGCTGGGTGCTAAGGTTGCCCGTGGGCTTCTGAGGTTGCCCCTCCAAGCACTGAGGTTGCCCATGGGGTTCTGAAGTTGCCCTGTTGAGTTCTGAGGTTGCCCAGCTGGGTGCTAAGGTTGCCCATGGGGTTCTGAGGTTGCCCCTCCAAGCACTGAGGTTGCCCGTGGGGTTCTGAGGTTGTCCAGCTGGGTGCTGAGGTTGCCCGTGGGCTTCTGAGGTTGCCCATGGGGTTCTGAGGTTGCCCAGCTGGGTGCTGTGGTTGCCCATGGGGTGCTGTGGTTGCCCCATGGGGTTCTGAGGTTGCCCCATAGGGTTCTGAGGTTGCCCAGCTGGGTGCCAAGGTTGCCCATGGGGTTCTGAAGTTGCCCTGTGGGCTTCTGAGGTTGCCCGTGGGGTTCTGTGGTTGCCCCTCCAAGCACTGAGGTTGCCCCGTGGGCTTCTGAGGTTGCCCAGCTGTGTGCTGAGGTTGCCCCATGGGGTTCTGACGTTGCCCCGTGGGCTTCTGAGGTTGCCCATGGGGTTCTGAGGTTGCCCAGCTGGGTGCTGCGGTTGCCCGTGGGGTTCTGTGGTTGCCCCTCCAAGCACTGAGGTTGCCCAGCTGGGTGCTAAGGTTGCCCGTGGGCTTCTGAGGTTGCCCAGCTGCGTGCTGTGGTTGCCCGTGGGGTTCTGAGGTTGCCCTTCCAAGCAGTGAGGTTGCCCAGCTGGGTGCTAAGGTTGCCCGTGGGCTTCTGAGGTTGCCCATGTGCTTCTGAGGTTGCCCCGTGGGGTTCTGAGGTTGCCCATGTGCTTCTGAGGTTGCCCCGTGGGCTTCTGAGGTTGCCCAGCTGGGTGCTGAGGTTGCCCCGTGGGCTTCTGAGGTTGCCCAGCTGGGTGCTGTGGTTGCCCCGTGGGCTTCTGAGGTTGCCCATGGACTTCTGAGGTTGCCCAGCTGGGTGCTGCGGTTGGTCATTTTTTGGTTGGTCATTTTTTGGTTGTTTTTTTTTTTCTGTTTTTTTTTGTTTGTTTTTTTTGTGTGTTTTTTTTTGTTTTTTTTTGGGTTTTTTTTTGTTTTTTTTTTTTGTTTTTTTTGGGGTCCCCCTCCCCCCTCCCCCCCCCCCCCTTCTCTTCCCAGTGCTGCATCGACGGTTCCCCTGACCTGGTGACCCTCTTACTGGACTCCGGCGCTTCCGTCAACGCCCGCGACTCCGAACTCTGGACACCCCTTCACGCCGCCGCCGCCTGCGGTCACCTCCCTCTGGTCCACCTCCTCATCCAACGGTACCGCCGCACAACCGGAAAACCCAAGGGGGGGGTTGCGGTAGCCAACACCCTCCCGCGGTGGTCCTTGACCACCTTCTCCCTCCCCAACCCAGCGGCGCCGACCTCCTCGCCCTCAATTCCGACGGGAATATGCCCTACGACCTGTGCGAGGAAGAGGTGACCCTCGACTGTCTCGAGAGCGCTATGGCGGAACGGGGTAAGTTACACCGTCACCGCCGCTCAACCGGAAAGGACGGAAAAGGGGATGGGATAACCGGGAAGGCTACAACCCCTTCATCCCCCTTTTTTTTGGAGGTATCACCCAGGAGAAGATCGAAGAAGCTCGTACCGCTCCGGAACGTTCCATGCTCGGAGAAATCCGACGGCTTATCCGAACGGGAAGCGACCTGGACGCTCGGCGGGTTGACGGCGCCACGTTGGTAAAACCGGTTGTCGCGGTGACGCCTTCACCGGTGACGTCCTCCTACTTCCCATGGTTGTTGTCAAACCTTCTTCCCGCTTTTTTTTTTTTCCCGCTCCGGCTTTTTTTTTTCCCGCCCCTTTTCCCGTAGCTTCACGTGGCGGCGGCCAACGGATACGTGGAAGCGGCCGAATTGTTGTTGGAACACCGGGCTACCGTAAACGCCGGGGATGAGGAAGGGTGGCAACCGCTCCACGCCGCCGCCTGTTGGGGACAGGTGGGTCAGGAAACGGGAAGGAGGATGGGCAAATCCCATGGGATTTTCACTAGCCCTTCCCCTCCCCCCCCCCCCCTTCTTCTTGCTCCTTCTCCAGGTGGCCCTGGTGGAGCTGTTGGTGGCCCACGGGGCCGACCTCGACGGGAAATCGCTGCTGGAGGAGACCCCTCTGGGTGAGGGGGGGGTTTGGGGGGGGGTTTGTTTTTTAAGGGGTTGTGCAGCGCCGGGAGAGGTCACCCGAGATTTTGGGGGGGTGAGGTTGCCCCATGGGGGGGTGAGGTGGTCCATGGGGTGGTGAGGTGGTCCATGGGGTGGTGAGGTGGTCCGTGGGGTGGTGAGGTGGTCCCAAGGGGGGGTGAGGTGGTCCATGGGGTGGTGAGGTTGCCCCGTGGGGGGGTGAGGCGGTCCCGTGGGGTGGTGAGGTGGTCCCGTGGGGTGCTGAGGTGGTCCCGTGGGGTGCTGAGGTTGCCCCATGAGGCAGTGAGGTGGTCCATGGGGTGGTGAGGTTGCCCCATGGGGGGGTGAGGTTGCCCCATGGGGGGGTGAGGTGGTCCATGGGGTGGTGAGGTGGTCCATGGGGTGCTGAGGTGGTCCATGGGGCGGTGAGGTGGTCCATGGGGTGCTGAGGTGGTCCATGGGGCAGTGAGGTTGCCCGTGCGGCGGTGAGGTTGCCCCATGGGGGGGTGAGGTTGCCTCATGGGGTGCTGAGGTTGCCCCATGAGGAGCTGAGGTTGCCCCATGAGGAGCTGAGGTTGCCCCATGAGGCGGTGAGGTTGCCCCGTGGGGCGGTGAGGTTGCCCCGTGGGGCGGTGAGGTTGCCCCCTGAGGCGGTGAGGTTGCCCATGGGGCGCTGAGGTGGTCCCGTGGGGTGGTGAGGTTGCCCCATGGGGGGGTGAGGTTGCCTCATGGGGTGCTGAGGTTGCCCCATGAGGAGCTGAGGTTGCCCCATGGGGCGGTGAGGTTGCCCCGTGGGGCGGTGAGGTTGCCCCCTGAGGCGGTGAGGTTGCCCATGGGGCGCTGAGGTGGTCCCGTGGGGTGGTGAGGTTGCCCCATGAGGCGGTGAGGTTGCCCATGGGGGGGTGAGGTTGCCCCAAGGGGCGGTGAGGTTGCCCCATGAGGCAGGGAGGTTGTCCATGGGGCGGTGAGGTTGCCCATGGGGTGCTGAGGTTGTCCCGTGAGGTGCTGAGGTTGCCCCATGAGGCGGTGAGGTTGCCCATGGGGCGGTGAGGTTGCCCGTGGGGCGGTGAGGTTGCCCCATGAGGAGCTGAGGTTGCCCCATGAGGAGCTGAGGTTGCCCATGGGGGGGTGAGGTTACCCCATGAGGCAGGGAGGTTGCCCATGGGGCGCTGAGGTTGCCCCATGAGGCGGTGAGGTTGCCCATGAGGTGCTGAGGTTGTCCATGGGGCGGTGAGGTTGCCCCATGAGGCGGTGAGGTTGCCCATGGGGTGCTGAGGTGGTCCATGGGGCACTGAGGTTGTCCCGTGAGGTGCTGAGGTTGCCCCATGGGGCGGTGAGGTGGTCCCGTGGGGTGCTGAGGTTGCCCCACGGGGCGGTGAGGTTGCCCCATGGGGTGGTGAGGTTGTCCATGGGGTGGTGAGGTTGCCCATGAGGTGGTGAGGTTGCCCATGAGGAGCTGAGGTTGCCCCATGAGGCAGTGAGTTTGCCCCGTGGGGCGGTGAGGTTGTCCTATGGGGTGGTGAGGTTGCCCATGAGGTGGTGAGGTTGCCCATGAGGAGCTGAGGTTGCCCCATGAGGCAGTGAGTTTGCCCCATGGGGTGGTGAGGTTGTCCATGGGGTGGTGAGGTTGCCCATGAGGTGGTGAGGTTGCCCATGAGGTGGTGAGGTTGCCCATGAGGAGCTGAGGTTGCCCCATGAGGCAGTGAGTTTGCCCCGTGGGGCGGTGAGGTTGTCCTATGGGGTGGTGAGGTGGTCCCGTGGGGTGCTGAGGTTG
Organism: Vanellus vanellus; assembly: GCF_965231255.1. NCBI lineage: Eukaryota > Metazoa > Chordata > Aves > Charadriiformes > Charadriidae > Vanellus > Vanellus vanellus. The sequence goes on along the minus strand of NW_028128776.1, from coordinate 7,162 downwards.
CCCCACGGGGCGGTGAGGTTGCCCCCTGAGGTGGTGAGGTTGCCCGTGGGGTGCTGAGGTTGCCCCTCCAAGCACTGAGGTTGCCCAAGGGGTGTTGAGGTTGCACATGGGGTGTTGAGGTTGCCCAGTTGGGTTCAGAGGTTGCCCATGGAGTGTTGAGGTTGCCCTTGAAGTTCTGAGGTTGCCATGGAGTGTTGAGGTTACCCAGTTGGGTTCTGAGGTTGCCCATGGGCTTCTGCGGTTGCCCAGTTGGGTTCTGAGGTTGCCCATGAGGTTCTGAGGTTGCCCAGCTGGGTTCTGAGGATGCCCATGGGCTTCTGAAGTTGCCCAGTTGGGTTCTGAGGTTGCCCATGGGCTTCTGAAGTTGCCCATGGGGTTCTGAGGTTGCCCAGTTGGGTTCTGAAGTTGCCCATGAGGTTCTGAGGTTGCCGTGTTGGCTTCTGAGGTTGCCCAGCTGGGTTCTGAGGTTGCCCAGCTGGGTTCTGAGGTTGCCCATGGAGTGTTGAGGTTGCCCAGTTGGCTTCTGAGGTTGCCCAGTTGAGTTCTGAAGTTGCCCATGAGGTTCTGAGGTTGTCCATGGAGTGTTGAGGTTGCCCATGGGGTTCTGAGGTTGCCCAGCTGGGTTCTGAGGTTGTTCTGTGGGCTTCTGAGGTTGCCCACGGAGCGTTGAGGTTGCCCAGTTGGGTTCTGAGGTTGCCCAGTTGGGTTCTGAGGTTGCCCATGAGGTTCTGAGGGTGCCCAGTTGGGTTCTGAAGTTGCCCATGAGGTTCTGAGGTTGCCCATGGAGTGTTGAGGTTGCTCAACTGGGTTCTGAGGTTGCCCAGTTGGGTTCTGAGGTTGCCCAGCTGGGTTCTGAGGATGCCCATGGGTTTCTGAAGTTGCCCAGTTGGGTTCTGAGGTTGCCCAGTTGGGTTCTGAAGTTGCCCAGTTGGGTTCTGAGGTTGCCCATGGGGTTCTGAAGTTGCCCAGTTGGGTTCTGAGGATTCCCAGTTGGGTTCTGAGGATTCCCAGTTGGGTTCTGAGGTTGCCCAGTTGGGTTCTGAGGTTGCCCAGTTGGGTTCTGAGGTTGCCCAGTTGGGTTCTGAGGTTGCCCAGCTGGGTTCTGAGGTTGTTCTGTGGGCTTCTGAGGTTGCCCACGGAGCATTGAGGTTGCCCAGTTGGGTTCTGAAGTTGTCCATGAGGTTCTGAAGTTGCCCACGGAGTGTTGAGGTTGCTCAACTGGGTTCTGAGGTTGCCCAGCTGGGTTCTGAGGATGCCCAGTTGGGTTCTGAGGTTGCCCGTGAGGTTCTAAGGTTGTCCATGGAGTGTTGTGGTTGCCCATGGGCTTCTGAGGTTGCCCAGCTGGGTTCTGAGGTTGCCCATGGAGTGTTGAGGTTGCCCAGTTGGCTTCTGAGGTTGCCCAGTTGGGTTCTGCAGTTGCCCATGAGGTTCTGAGGTTGCCCATGGAGTGTTGAGGTTGCCCAGTTGGCTTCTGAGCTTGCCCAGTTGGCTTCTGAGGTTGCCCATGAGGTTCTGAAGTTGCCCAGTTGGGTTCTGAGGTTGCCCATGAGGTTCTGAGGTTGCCCATGAGGTTCTGAGGTTGCCCATGGGCTTCTGAGGTTGCCCAGTTGGGTTCTGAGGTTGCCCAGTTGGCTTCTGAGGTTGCCCAGTTGGCTTCTGAGGTTGCCCATGAGGTTCTGAGGTTGCCCAGTTGGGTTCTGAAGTTGTCCATGAGGTTTTGAGGGTGCCCAGTTGGGTTCTGAGGTTGCCCAGTTGGGTTCTGAGGTTGCCCAGTTGGCTTCTGAGGTTGCCCATGAGGTTCTGAAGTTGCCCATGAGGTTCTGAGGTTGCCCAGTTGGGTTCTGAGGTTGCCCATAGAGTGTTGACGTTGCCCAGTTGAGTTCTGAGGTTGCCCAGTTGGGTTCTGAGGTTGCCCAGTTGGCTTCTGAGGTTGCCCATGAGGTTCTGAGGTTGCCCAGTTGGGTTCTGAGCTTGCCCAGTTGGGTTCTGAGCTTGCCCAGTTGGGTTCTGAGGTTGCCCAGTTGGCTTCTGAGGTTGCCCATGAGGTTCTGAAGTTGCCCAGTTGGGTTCTGAGGTTGCCCATGGGTTGTTGAGGTTGCCCAGTTGGCTTCTGAGGTTGCCCATGAGGTTCTGAAGTTGCCCATGAGGTTCTGAGGTTGCCCAGTTGGGTTCTGAGGTTGCCCATAGAGTGTTGACGTTGCCCAGTTGAGTTCTGAGGTTGCCCAGTTGGGTTCTGAGGTTGCCCAGTTGGCTTCTGAGGTTGCCCATGAGGTTCTGAGGTTGCCCAGTTGGGTTCTGAAGTTGTCCATGAGGTTCTGAGCTTGCCCAGTTGGGTTCTGAGCTTGCCCAGTTGGGTTCTGAGCTTGCCCAGTTGGGTTCTGAGCTTGCCCAGTTGGGTTCTGAGGTTGCCCAGTTGGGTTCTGAGGTTGCCCATGAGGTTCTGAAGTTGCCCAGTTGGGTTCTGAGGTTGCCCATGAGGTTCTGAGGTTGCCCAGTTGGGTTCTGAGGTTGCCCAGTTGGGTTCTGAGGTTACCCATGAGGTTCTGAAGTTGCCCAGTTGGGTTCTGAAGTTGCCCATGAGGTTCTGAGGTTGCCCATGAGGTTCTGAGGTTGCCCATGGGCTTCTGAGGTTGCCCAGTTGGGTTCTGAGGTTGCCCAGTTGGCTTCTGAGGTTGCCCAGTTGGCTTCTGAGGTTGCCCATGAGGTTCTGAGGTTGCCCAGTTGGGTTCTGAAGTTGTCCATGAGGTTTTGAGGGTGCCCAGTTGGGTTCTGAGGTTGCCCAGTTGGGTTCTGAGGTTGCCCAGTTGGCTTCTGAGGTTGCCCATGAGGTTCTGAAGTTGCCCAGTTGGGTTCTGAGGTTGCCCATGAGCTTCTGAAGTTGCCCAGTTGGCTTCTGACGTTGCCGGTGACCCCATGGCCTTCCGCCCCCTCCCCCCGACTTTACCCCGTGATGGCCTCTCCCCTTTCCCCCCCCCCTCCCCCCACCCCCCATTTCCCCCCCCTCCCCCCCTCCCCCCTCCCCCCCTCTGCGCCCGCAGACGTCTGCGGCGACGAAGAAGTCAAAGCCAAACTCCGACACCTCAACCAGCGCCGCTTCGCCCTCCTCAAAACGCCCGAAAAGCCCAAATCCCCCCTCCAACGCCGCAGCTCCAGCGCCGCCGGCCGCGGGTGAGCCCCTCCCCCACCCCCCTTCTTCCAAAAACCTCCACCGCCGGTGCCGAAATCCGCCTTTTTTTCCCCCAAAATAACCCCCCTCCCACCGGGCAGGAGGGTGATGCGCCGGACGAGCGTTTCGGAACGTCTCGACCTCTACCGGAAGGAACAACGGCGCGAAGCCATCGTCTGGCAACGGGCTCAGCACCGCCAAAACGACGCCGGATTTGTCCGCCCCTCCGCCGTGAGTCGCCGCCGCCGTTCCCCCCCTCCCCCCATCGCCGCCGTTTGATTTTTAGGGGGGGGGTTTGGCCTTTTTTTTGGGGAGGTTTTCCCATTTTTTTTTCTCTTCTTCCCCGCCAGGATGGCACCGGATCGGCGCCGGATGATCCGCCGGTTTTTCCCACCGCCGGAAGATCGGAAAATCTCGAAACCGCTTCTTGGCCGCGGGTGAAAAAAACCCGGAGGGTTTTGACCCATTTCCAACGGGACGACGATGACACCGCCGATGACACCGCCCCCCAATTCCCATCGCCCCCCACCGAAAATCCCTCAATCGGGAAAAATCCGGCGCCGCCGTCGACCGCCGATTCCGCCGATCCCCCTCCGCTCCTCAAACCGACGGCGGCGGAAACGCCGACGGAAAAACGGCGTTGCTGTAAGGTGATGTGAACCCCCCACCCCGGGGGGGGTCTCCGCCAATGCCATTATTATTTTGGGGAGAGCGGATATTTTTTTTTGGGGGGAATATTTTTAATTTTTTTTTTGGGGAGAGAGAGAGAGAAACACTCCGTTTCCGGCGGAATTTGTACCGGAATGAAGATGGAAATGGGGGAATTGGGTTTGGCATCGCCCATCGCCCCTCTTCTTCTCTCGTTTGGTCGCGGCGGTGTCTCTCTCTCCGAAACGCGGTAAAAATAATCCCTCTTCGTCCCCTCCGGCCTCTCGCTGCTGCGCCCCACGGCGCTGCGCCCCACGGCGGCGGCGGTGTGGGGTGGGGTGGGGTGGGGGGGGGGTGTGGGGCGGCCGCCGGCGCCGGGTGATATTTCGGCAGCTGCTCGGAAAGGTCAGAGCGTCGCGGTGACAATTTTTACCCCTCCCCCCATCTCTTCCCTCTGCCCCATAGCTCCTTTTCGCCCCACGGATGCCGTGGGGCAGGGGGGGTGGGGGGGTGGGGGGGTTCAGCCCCACGGCGCTATGGGGCTGGGGGAAAGGGGGTGGGGGGTGGTAGGGGGGGGTTGGGAAAAGGGAGGGGGGGGGTGGGGGGGGTGGCGGCGGCCCCACGGCAAACGCCGCCCCACTCTGTGTGGGGCTGATAAGGGCTCTGCACCGCCCCACAGCCGCGGTAGTGGGGTGGGGGTGGTGACCCACTGAATTTGGGGGGAGGGGGGGGGAGGAGAGCGGGGACACAGGGGAGCCCCCCCCGGGGGATGTGTGGGGCTGGGACCCACGGCAATGCCCCCGGGAACATGTGGGGCTGGGACCCATGGCAATCTCTGGGGGAATGTGTGGGGCTGGGACCCATGGTAACCCCCCTGGGGGAATGTGTGGGGCTGGGACTACAGCAGCCCTTGAGGTAATGTGTGGGGCTGGGACCCACAGCAGTCCCTGGGGGAATGTGTGGGGCTGGGACCCCCAACAATGCTTCAGGGAACATGTGGGGCTGGGACCTACGTCAACCCCTGGGGGAACATGTGGGGCTGAGACCCACGGCAACGCTGCAGGAAACATGTGGGGCTGGGACCCACAGCAACCCCTGGGGGAACATGTGGGGCTGGGACCCATGGCAACCCTCCTGGGGGAATGTGTGGGGCTGAGACCCCCAACAATGCTTCGGGGAACATGTGGGGCTGGGACCCACGGCAATGCTCCCGGGAACATGTGGGGCTGAGACCACAGCACAGCAGCCCCTGAAGGAATGTGTGGGGCTGAGACCCACGGCAGCGCTCCAGGAAACATGTGGGGCTGGGACCCCCAACAATGCTCCAGGGAACATGTGGGGCTGGGACCCATGGCAACCTCTGCGGGAATGTGTGGGGCTGGGACCCACGGCAATGCTTCGGGGAACATGTGGGGCTGGGACCCACGGCAGTGCCCCCGGGAACATGTGGGGCTGGGACCACAGCACAGCAGCCCCTGAAGGAATGTGTGGGGCTGAGACCCACGGCAATGCTTCAGGGAACATGTGGGGCTGGGACCTACGTCAACCCCTGGAGGAACATGTGGGGCTGAGACCCACGGCAACGCTGCAGGAAACATGTGGGGCTGGGACCCCCAACAATGCTCCAGGGAACATGTGGGGCTGGGACCCACGGCAACCCCCAGGGAACATGTGGGGCTGAGACCCACGGCAACCCCTGGGGGAATGTATGGGGCTGGGACCCACGGCAATGCCCCCGGGAACATGTGGGGCTGGGACCACAGCACAGCAGCCCCTGAAGGAATGTGTGGGGCTGAGACCCACGGCAACGCTCCAGGAAACATGTGGGGCTGAGACCCCCAACAATGCTTCGGGGAACATGTGGGGCTCGGACCCACGGCAATGCCCCCGGGAACATGTGGGGCTGAGACCCCCAACAATGCTTCAGGGAACATGTGGGGCTGGGACCTACGTCAACCCCTGGAGGAACATGTGGGGCTGAGACCCACGGCAACGCTGCAGGAAACATGTGGGGCTGGGACCCACGGCAACCCCTGGGGGAACATGTGGGGCTGGGACCCACGGCAGTGCCCCCGGGAACATGTGGGGCTGAGACCCACGGCAACGCTGCAGGAAACATGTGGGGCTGCGACCCACGGCAATGCCCCCAGGAACATGTGGGGCTGGGACCACAGCACAGCAGCCCCTGAAGGAACGTGTGGGGCTGAGACCCACAGCAATGCTCCAGGGAACATGTGGGGCTGGGGACCCACGGCAACCCCCAGGGAACATGTGGGGCTGAGACCCACAGCACCCCCCGGGGGAATGTGTGGGGCTGAGACCCACAGCGACACCCCCCCCCCCCACCCCCAGGGAATGTGTGGGGCACCCCACACCGAGGGGGTGTCTATGGGGCACTCTCAGTGGGGCTCTCTATGGGGCACCCCATAGCGAGGCCTTCCCCGCCCGGGGTGGCAGCCGCAGCCAATCGGCGTCGTGTGGGCGGGGCCAACGCCAACTGTCCCGCGCGCTGATTGGCTCCGGGGCAAAGGGGGGGGCGTGGCCGGCGCGGGGGTGACGGTTGCGGCCGGTAGGGGGCGCTGCGGGGCAGTGGGTCCATGAAACAGCGCGGGTCAGTGGGGCGGGGGGGTATGGGGGGGGTATGGGGGGCTATGGGGCAGGGGGGGCTATGGGGGTATGGGGGGGTATGGGGCGGGGGGGGCTATGGGGGGCTATGGGGGCTATGGGGCGGGGGAGCTATGGGGCGGGGGGGCTATGGGGGCTATGGGGGGGCTATGGGGGGTGTGGGGGGGTATGGGGCGGGAGGGGCTATGGGGGGCTATGGGGGGTGTGGGGGGGTATGGGGGGGGGGGCTATGGGGGGCTACGGGGGCTATGGGCGGCTATGGGGGCTATGGGGCGGGGGAGCTATGGGGCGGAGGAGGCTATGGGGGGTATGGGGGGGCTATGGGGGGCTATGGGGGTGTGGGGGGTATGGGGCAGGGGGGGCTATGGGGGGCTACGGGGGCTATGGGGGCTATGGGGCGGAGGGGGCTATGGGGGCTATGGGGCGGGGGGAGCTATGGGGGGGCTATGGGGGTGGGGGGGGTATGAAGCGGGGGGGACTATGGAGGGGCTATGGGGCAGGGGAGGCTATGGGGGGCTATGGGGGGTGTGGGGGGGTATGGGACGGGGGGGCTATGGGGGGGAGCTATGGGGGCTATGGGGCAGGGGGGGCTATGGGTGTCTATGGGGGCTATGGGGCGGGGGGCTATGGGGGGGCTACAGGGGGTATGGGGGGGCTATGGGGCAGGGGGGGCTATGGGGGGCTATGGGGGCTATGGGGCGGGGGGGGCTATGGGGGGTGGGG
>NW_028128777.1:0-35493 GCF_965231255.1 Vanellus vanellus | reverse complement strand
GAGGGCCAAATTGTCTGGGGCATTTGAAGGGGTTCCAGGAGGCAGTGAGGACCAGCATCACTTTTCCCCGCTGGCACCTTTGCTGTGGCAGCAAAAGCTGGACGTTTGTCTTTTTTTGCTCCGGAGGGCGCCGAAAGTGAAAAAAGGTGCTTTTGAGGCTAGAGTGCGCAGGAAAGCAGAGAGGGCCAAATTGTCTGGGGCATTTGAAGGGATTCCAGGAGGCAGTGAGGACCAGCATCACTTTTCCCCGCTGGCACCTTTGCTGTGGCAGCAAAAGCTGGACGTTTGTCTTTTTTCCTCTGGGGGGCGCCGAAAGTGAAAAAAGGTGCTTTTGAGGCTAGAGTGCGCAGGAAAGCAGAGAGGGCCAAATTGTCTGGGGCATTTGAAGGGGTTCCAGGAGGCAGTGAGGACCAGCATCACTTTTCCCCGCTGGCACCTTTGCTGTGGCAGCAAAAGCTGGACGTTTGTCTTTTTTGCTCCAAACAGCGCTGAAAGTGAAAACCGGTGTTTTTGAGGCTAGAGTCCGCAGGAAAGCAGAGAGGGCCAAATTGTCTGGGGCATTTGAAGGGGTTCCAGGAGGCAGTGAGGACCAGCATCACTTTTCCCCGCTGGCACCTTTGCTGTGGCAGCAAAAGCTGGACGTTTGTCTTTTTTCCTCTGGGGGGCGCCGAAAGTGAAAAAAGGTGCTTTTGAGGCTAGAGTGCGCAGGAAAGTAGAGAGGGCCAAATTGTCTGGGGCATTTGAAGGGGTTCCAGGAGGCAGTGAGGACCAGCATCACTTTTCCCCGCTGGCACCTTTGCTGTGGCAGCAAAAGCTGGACGTTTGTCTTTTTTCCTCTGGGGGGCGCCGAAAGTGAAAAAAGGTGCTTTTGAGGCTAGAGTGCGCAGGAAAGCAGAGAGGGCCAAATTGTCTGGGGCATTTGAAGGGGTTCCAGGAGGCAGTGAGGACCAGCATCACTTTTCCCCGCTGGCACCTTTGCTGTGGCAGCAAAAGCTGGACGTTTGTCTTTTTTCCTCTGGGGGGCGCCGAAAGTGAAAAAAGGTGCTTTTGAGGCTAGAGTGCACAGGAAAGCAGAGAGGGCCAAATTGTCTGGGCATTTGAAGGGGTTCCAGGAGGCAGTGAGGACCAGCATCACTTTTCCCCGCTGGCACCTTTGCTGTGGCAGCAAAAGCTGGACGTTTGTCTTTTTTCCTCTGGGGGGCGCCGAAAGTGAAAAAAGGTGCTTTTGAGGCTAGAGTCCGCAGGAAAGCAGAGAGGGCCAAATTGTCTGGGGCAATTTGAAGGGGTTCCAGGAGGCAGTGAGGACCAGCATCACTTTTCCCCGCTGGCACCTTTGCTGTGGCAGCAAAAGCTGGACGTTTGTCTTTTTTGCTCCGGAGGGCGCCGATACTGAAAAAAGGTGCTTTTGAGGCTAGAGTGCGCAGGAAAGCAGAGAGGGCCAAATTGTCTGGGGCATTTGAAGGGGTTCCAGGAGGCAGTGAGGACCAGCATCACTTTTCCCCGCTGGCACCTTTGCTGTGGCAGCAAAAGCTGGACGTTTGTCTTTTTTCCTCTGGGGGGCGCCGAAAGTGAAAAAAGGTGCTTTTGAGGCTAGAGTGCGCAGGAAAGCAGAGAGGGCCAAATTGTCTGGGGCATTTGAAGGGGTTCCAGGAGGCAGTGAGGACCAGCATCACTTTTCCCCGCTGGCACCTTTGCTGTGGCAGCAAAAGCTGGACGTTTGTCTTTTTTGCTCCGGAGGGCGCCGAAAGTGAAAAAAGGTGCTTTTGAGGCTAGAGTGCGCAGGAAAGCAGAGAGGGCCAAATTGTCTGGGGCATTTGAAGGGGTTCCAGGAGGCAGTGAGGACCAGCATCACTTTTCCCCGCTGGCACCTTTGCTGTGGCAGCAAAAGCTGGACGTTTGTCTTTTTTCCTCTGGGGGGCGCCGAAAGTGAAAAAAGGTGCTTTTGAGGCTAGAGTGCGCAGGAAAGCAGAGAGGGCCAAATTGTCTGGGCATTTGAAGGGGTTCCAGGAGGCAGTGAGGACCAGCATCACTTTTCCCCGCTGGCACCTTTGCTGTGGCAGCAAAAGCTGGACGTTTGTCTTTTTTGCTCCAAACACCGCTGAAAGTGAAAACCGGTGTTTTTGAGGCTAGAGTCCGCAGGAAAGCAGAGAGGGCCAAATTGTCTGGGGCATTTGAAGGGGTTCCAGGAGGCAGTGAGGACCAGCATCACTTTTCCCCGCTGGCACCTTTGCTGTGGCAGCAAAAAGCTGGACGTTTGTCTTTTTTGCTCCGGAGGGCGCCGAAAGTGAAAAAAGGTGCTTTTGAGGCTAGAGTGCGCAGGAAAGTAGAGAGGGCCAAATTGTCTGGGGCATTTGAAGGGGTTCCAGGAGGCAGTGAGGACCAGCATCACTTTTCCCCGCTGGCACCTTTGCTGTGGCAGCAAAAGCTGGACGTTTGTCTTTTTTCCTCTGGGGGGCGCCGAAAGTGAAAAAAGGTGCTTTTGAGGCTAGAGTGCGCAGGAAAGCAGAGAGGGCCAAATTGTCTGGGGCATTTGAAGGGGTTCCAGGAGGCAGTGAGGACCAGCATCACTTTTCCCCGCTGGCACCTTTGCTGTGGCAGCAAAAGCTGGACGTTTGTCTTTTTTGCTCCGGAGGGTGCCGAAAGTAAAAAAAGGTGCTTTTGAGGCTAGAGTGCACAGGAAAGCAGAGAGGGCCAAATTGTCTGGGGCATTTGAAGGGGTTCCAGGAGGCAGTGAGGACCAGCATCACTTTTCCCCGCTGGCACCTTTGCTGTGGCAGCAAAAGCTGGACGTTTGTCTTTTTTCCTCTGGGGGGCGCCGAAAGTGAAAAAAGGTGCTTTTGAGGCTAGAGTGCGCAGGAAAGCAGAGAGGGCCAAATTGTCTGGGGCATTTGAAGGGGTTCCAGGAGGCAGTGAGGACCAGCATCACTTTTCCCCGCTGGCACCTTTGCTGTGGCAGCAAAAGCTGGACGTTTGTCTTTTTTCCTCTGGGGGGCGCCGAAAGTGAAAAAAGGTGCTTTTGAGGCTAGAGTGCGCAGGAAAGCAGAGAGGGCCAAATTGTCTGGGGCATTTGAAGGGGTTCCAGGAGGCAGTGAGGACCAGCATCACTTTTCCCCGCTGGCACCTTTGCTGTGGCAGCAAAAGCTGGACGTTTGTCTTTTTTGCTCCGGAGGGCGCCGAAAGTGAAAAAAGGTGCTTTTGAGGCTAGAGTGCGCAGGAAAGCAGAGAGGGCCAAATTGTCTGGGGCATTTGAAGGGGTTCCAGGAGGCAGTGAGGACCAGCATCACTTTTCCCCGCTGGCACCTTTGCTGTGGCAGCAAAAGCTGGACGTTTGTCTTTTTTCCTCTGGGGGGCGCCGAAAGTGAAAAAAGGTGCTTTTGAGGCTAGAGTGCGCAGGAAAGCAGAGAGGGCCAAATTGTCTGGGGCATTTGAAGGGGTTCCAGGAGGCAGTGAGGACCAGCATCACTTTTCCCCGCTGGCACCTTTGCTGTGGCAGCAAAAGCTGGACGTTTGTCTTTTTTCCTCTGGGGGGCGCCGAAAGTGAAAAAAGGTGCTTTTGAGGCTAGAGTGCACAGGAAAGCAGAGAGGGCCAAATTGTCTGGGGCATTTGAAGGGGTTCCAGGAGGCAGTGAGGACCAGCATCACTTTTCCCCGCTGGCACCTTTGCTGTGGCAGCAAAAGCTGGACGTTTGTCTTTTTTCCTCTGGGGGGCGCCGAAAGTTAAAAAAGGTTCTTTTGAGGCTAGAGTCGGCAGGAAAGCAGAGAGGGCCAAATTGTCTGGGGCATTTGAAGGGGTTCCAGGAGGCAGTGAGGACCAGCATCACTTTTTCCCCGCTGGCACCTTTGCTGTGGCAGCAAAAGCTGGACGTTTGGTCTTTTTTGCTCCAAACAGCGCTGAAAGTGAAAACCGGTGTTTTTGAGGCTAGAGTCCGCAGGAAAGCAGAGAGGGCCAAATTGTCTGGGGCATTTGAAGGGGTTCCAGGAGGCAGTGAGGACCAGCATCACTTTTCCCCGCTGGCACCTTTGCTGTGGCAGCAAAAGCTGGACGTTTGTCTTTTTTCCTCTGGGGGGCGCCGAAAGTGAAAAAAGGTGCTTTTGAGGCTAGAGTGCGCAGGAAAGTAGAGAGGGCCAAATTGTCTGGGGCATTTGAAGGGGTTCCAGGAGGCAGTGAGGACCAGCATCACTTTTCCCCGCTGGCACCTTTGCTGTGGCAGCAAAAGCTGGACGTTTGTCTTTTTTCCTCTGGGGGGCGCCGAAAGTGAAAAAAGGTGCTTTTGAGGCTAGAGTGCGCAGGAAAGCAGAGAGGGCCAAATTGTCTGGGGCATTTGAAGGGGTTCCAGGAGGCAGTGAGGACCAGCATCACTTTTCCCCGCTGGCACCTTTGCTGTGGCAGCAAAAGCTGGACGTTTGTCTTTTTTCCTCTGGGGGGCGCCGAAAGTGAAAAAAGGTGCTTTTGAGGCTAGAGTGCACAGGAAAGCAGAGAGGGCCAAATTGTCTGGGCATTTGAAGGGGTTCCAGGAGGCAGTGAGGACCAGCATCACTTTTCCCCGCTGGCACCTTTGCTGTGGCAGCAAAAGCTGGACGTTTGTCTTTTTTCCTCTGGGGGGCGCCGAAAGTGAAAAAAGGTGCTTTTGAGGCTAGAGTCCGCAGGAAAGCAGAGAGGGCCAAATTGTCTGGGGCATTTGAAGGGGTTCCAGGAGGCAGTGAGGGACCAGCATCACTTTTCCCCGCTGGCACCTTTGCTGTGGCAGCAAAAGCTGGACGTTTGTCTTTTTTGCTCCGGAGGGCGCCGATACTGAAAAAAGGTGCTTTTGAGGCTAGAGTGCGCAGGAAAGCAGAGAGGGCCAAATTGTCTGGGGCATTTGAAGGGGTTCCAGGAGGCAGTGAGGACCAGCATCACTTTTCCCCGCTGGCACCTTTGCTGTGGCAGCAAAAGCTGGACGTTTGTCTTTTTTGCTCCGGAGGGCGCCGAAAGTGAAAAAAGGTGCTTTTGAGGCTAGAGTGCGCAGGAAAGCAGAGAGGGCCAAATTGTCTGGGGCATTTGAAGGGGTTCCAGGAGGCAGTGAGGACCAGCATCACTTTTCCCCGCTGGCACCTTTGCTGTGGCAGCAAAAGCTGGACGTTTGTCTTTTTTCCTCCGGAGGGCGCCGAAAGTGAAAAAAGTTGCTTTTGAGGCTAGAGTGCGCAGGAAAGCAGAGAGGGCCAAATTGTCTGGGGCATTTGAAGGGGTTCCAGGAGGCAGTGAGGACCAGCATCACTTTTCCCCGCTGGCACCTTTGCTGTGGCAGCAAAAGCTGGACGTTTGTCTTTTTTGCTCCGGAGGGCGCCGATACTGAAAAAAGGTGCTTTTGAGGCTAGAGTGCGCAGGAAAGCAGAGAGGGCCAAATTGTCTGGGGCATTTGAAGGGGTTCCAGGAGGCAGTGAGGACCAGCATCACTTTTCCCCGCTGGCACCTTTGCTGTGGCAGCAAAAGCTGGACGTTTGTCTTTTTTCCTCTGGGGGGCGCCGAAAGTGAAAAAAGGTGCTTTTGAGGCTAGAGTGCGCAGGAAAGCAGAGAGGGCCAAATTGTCTGGGGCATTTGAAGGGGTTCCAGGAGGCAGTGAGGACCAGCATCACTTTTCCCCGCTGGCACCTTTGCTGTGGCAGCAAAAGCTGGACGTTTGTCTTTTTTGCTCCGGAGGGCGCCGAAAGTGAAAAAAGGTGCTTTTGAGGCTAGAGTGCGCAGGAAAGCAGAGAGGGCCAAATTGTCTGGGGCATTTGAAGGGGTTCCAGGAGGCAGTGAGGACCAGCATCACTTTTCCCCGCTGGCACCTTTGCTGTGGCAGCAAAAGCTGGACGTTTGTCTTTTTTCCTCTGGGGGGCGCCGAAAGTGAAAAAAGGTGCTTTTGAGGCTAGAGTGCGCAGGAAAGCAGAGAGGGCCAAATTGTCTGGGGCATTTGAAGGGGTTCCAGGAGGCAGTGAGGACCAGCATCACTTTTCCCCGCTGGCACCTTTGCTGTGGCAGCAAAAGCTGGACGTTTGTCTTTTTTGCTCCAAACAGCGCTGAAAGTGAAAACCGGTGTTTTTGAGGCTAGAGTCCGCAGGAAAGCAGAGAGGGCCAAATTGTCTGGGGCATTTGAAGAGGTTCCAGGAGGCAGTGAGGACCAGCATCACTTTTCCCCGCTGGCACCTTTGCTGTGGCAGCAAAAGCTGGACGTTTGTCTTTTTTCCTCTGGGGGGCGCCGAAAGTGAAAAAAGGTGCTTTTGAGGCTAGAGTGCGCAGGAAAGTAGAGAGGGCCAAATTGTCTGGGGCATTTGAAGGGGTTCCAGGAGGCAGTGAGGACCAGCATCACTTTTCCCCGCTGGCACCTTTGCTGTGGCAGCAAAAGCTGGACGTTTGTCTTTTTTCCTCTGGGGGGCGCCGAAAGTGAAAAAAGGTGCTTTTGAGGCTAGAGTGCGCAGGAAAGCAGAGAGGGCCAAATTGTCTGGGGCATTTGAAGGGGTTCCAGGAGGCAGTGAGGACCAGCATCACTTTTCCCCGCTGGCACCTTTGCTGTGGCAGCAAAAGCTGGACGTTTGTCTTTTTTCCTCTGGGGGGCGCCGAAAGTGAAAAAAGGTGCTTTGAGGCTAGAGTGCGCAGGAAAGCAGAGAGGGCCAAATTGTCTGGGGCATTTGAAGGGGTTCCAGGAGGCAGTGAGGACCAGCATCACTTTTCCCCGCTGGCACCTTTGCTGTGGCAGCAAAAGCTGGACGTTTGTCTTTTTTGCTCCGGAGGGCGCCGAAAGTGAAAAAAGGTGCTTTTGAGGCTAGAGTGCGCAGGAAAGCAGAGAGGGCCAAATTGTCTGGGGCATTTGAAGGGGTTCCAGGAGGCAGTGAGGACCAGCATCACTTTTCCCCGCTGGCACCTTTGCTGTGGCAGCAAAAGCTGGACGTTTGTCTTTTTTCCTCTGGGGGGCGCCGAAAGTGAAAAAAGGTGCTTTTGAGGCTAGAGTGCGCAGGAAAGCAGAGAGGGCCAAATTGTCTGGGGCATTTGAAGGGGTTCCAGGAGGCAGTGAGGACCAGCATCACTTTTCCCCGCTGGCACCTTTGCTGTGGCAGCAAAAGCTGGACGTTTGTCTTTTTTGCTCCAAACAGCGCTGAAAGTGAAAACCGGTGTTTTTGAGGCTAGAGTCCGCAGGAAAGCAGAGAGGGCCAAATTGTCTGGGGCATTTGAAGGGGTTCCAGGAGGCAGTGAGGACCAGCATCACTTTTCCCCGCTGGCACCTTTGCTGTGGCAGCAAAAGCTGGACGTTTGTCTTTTTTCCTCTGGGGGGCGCCGAAAGTGAAAAAAGGTGCTTTTGAGGCTAGAGTGCGCAGGAAAGTAGAGAGGGCCAAATTGTCTGGGGCATTTGAAGGGGTTCCAGGAGGCAGTGAGGACCAGCATCACTTTTCCCCGCTGGCACCTTTGCTGTGGCAGCAAAAGCTGGACGTTTGTCTTTTTTCCTCTGGGGGGCGCCGAAAGTGAAAAAAGGTGCTTTTGAGGCTAGAGTGCGCAGGAAAGCAGAGAGGGCCAAATTGTCTGGGGCATTTGAAGGGGTTCCAGGAGGCAGTGAGGACCAGCATCACTTTTCCCCGCTGGCACCTTTGCTGTGGCAGCAAAAGCTGGACGTTTGTCTTTTTTGCTCCGGAGGGCGCCGAAAGTAAAAAAAGGTGCTTTTGAGGCTAGAGTGCACAGGAAAGCAGAGAGGGCCAAATTGTCTGGGGCATTTGAAGGGGTTCCAGGAGGCAGTGAGGACCAGCATCACTTTTCCCCGCTGGCACCTTTGCTGTGGCAGCAAAAGCTGGACGTTTGTCTTTTTTCCTCTGGGGGGCGCCGAAAGTGAAAAAAGGTGCTTTTGAGGCTAGAGTCCGCAGGAAAGCAGAGAGGGCCAAATTGTCTGGGGCATTTGAAGGGGTTCCAGGAGGCAGTGAGGACCAGCATCACTTTTCCCCGCTGGCACCTTTGCTGTGGCAGCAAAAGCTGGACGTTTGTCTTTTTTCCTCTGGGGGGCGCCGAAAGTGAAAAAAGGTGCTTTTGAGGCTAGAGTGCGCAGGAAAGCAGAGAGGGCCAAATTGTCTGGGGCATTTGAAGGGGTTCCAGGAGGCAGTGAGGACCAGCATCACTTTTCCCCGCTGGCACCTTTGCTGTGGCAGCAAAAGCTGGACGTTTGTCTTTTTTGCTCCGGAGGGCGCCGAAAGTGAAAAAAGGTGCTTTTGAGGCTAGAGTGCGCAGGAAAGCAGAGAGGGCCAAATTGTCTGGGGCATTTGAAGGGGTTCCAGGAGGCAGTGAGGACCAGCATCACTTTTCCCCGCTGGCACCTTTGCTGTGGCAGCAAAAGCTGGACGTTTGTCTTTTTTCCTCTGGGGGGCGCCGAAAGTGAAAAAAGGTGCTTTTGAGGCTAGAGTGCGCAGGAAAGCAGAGAGGGCCAAATTGTCTGGGGCATTTGAAGGGGTTCCAGGAGGCAGTGAGGACCAGCATCACTTTTCCCCGCTGGCACCTTTGCTGTGGCAGCAAAAGCTGGACGTTTGTCTTTTTTGCTCCGGAGGGCGCCGAAAGTGAAAAAAGGTGCTTTTGAGGCTAGAGTGCGCAGGAAAGCAGAGAGGGCCAAATTGTCTGGGGCATTTGAAGGGGTTCCAGGAGGCAGTGAGGACCAGCATCACTTTTCCCCGCTGGCACCTTTGCTGTGGCAGCAAAAGCTGGACGTTTGTCTTTTTTCCTCTGGGGGGCGCCGAAAGTGAAAAAAGGTGCTTTTGAGGCTAGAGTGCGCAGGAAAGCAGAGAGGGCCAAATTGTCTGGGGCATTTGAAGGGGTTCCAGGAGGCAGTGAGGACCAGCATCACTTTTCCCCGCTGGCACCTTTGCTGTGGCAGCAAAAGCTGGACGTTTGTCTTTTTTGCTCCAAACAGCGCTGAAAGTGAAAACCGGTGTTTTTGAGGCTAGAGTCCGCAGGAAAGCAGAGAGGGCCAAATTGTCTGGGGCATTTGAAGGGGTTCCAGGAGGCAGTGAGGACCAGCATCACTTTTCCCCGCTGGCACCTTTGCTGTGGCAGCAAAAGCTGGACGTTTGTCTTTTTTCCTCTGGGGGGCGCCGAAAGTGAAAAAAGGTGCTTTTGAGGCTAGAGTGCGCAGGAAAGTAGAGAGGGCCAAATTGTCTGGGGCATTTGAAGGGGTTCCAGGAGGCAGTGAGGACCAGCATCACTTTTCCCCGCTGGCACCTTTGCTGTGGCAGCAAAAGCTGGACGTTTGTCTTTTTTCCTCTGGGGGGCGCCGAAAGTGAAAAAAGGTGCTTTTGAGGCTAGAGTGCGCAGGAAAGCAGAGAGGGCCAAATTGTCTGGGGCATTTGAAGGGGTTCCAGGAGGCAGTGAGGACCAGCATCACTTTTCCCCGCTGGCACCTTTGCTGTGGCAGCAAAAGCTGGACGTTTGTCTTTTTTGCTCCGGAGGGCGCCGAAAGTGAAAAAAGGTGCTTTTGAGGCTAGAGTGCGCAGGAAAGCAGAGAGGGCCAAATTGTCTGGGGCATTTGAAGGGGTTCCAGGAGGCAGTGAGGACCAGCATCACTTTTCCCCGCTGGCACCTTTGCTGTGGCAGCAAAAGCTGGACGTTTGTCTTTTTTCCTCTGGGGGGCGCCGAAAGTGAAAAAAGGTGCTTTTGAGGCTAGAGTGCGCAGGAAAGCAGAGAGGGCCAAATTGTCTGGGGCATTTGAAGGGGTTCCAGGAGGCAGTGAGGACCAGCATCACTTTTCCCCGCTGGCACCTTTGCTGTGGCAGCAAAAGCTGGACGTTTGTCTTTTTTGCTCCAAACAGCGCTGAAAGTGAAAACCGGTGTTTTTGAGGCTAGAGTCCGCAGGAAAGCAGAGAGGGCCAAATTGTCTGGGGCATTTGAAGGGGTTCCAGGAGGCAGTGAGGACCAGCATCACTTTTCCCCGCTGGCACCTTTGCTGTGGCAGCAAAAGCTGGACGTTTGTCTTTTTTCCTCTGGGGGGCGCCGAAAGTGAAAAAAGGTGCTTTTGAGGCTAGAGTGCGCAGGAAAGTAGAGAGGGCCAAATTGTCTGGGGCATTTGAAGGGGTTCCAGGAGGCAGTGAGGACCAGCATCACTTTTCCCCGCTGGCACCTTTGCTGTGGCAGCAAAAGCTGGACGTTTGTCTTTTTTCCTCTGGGGGGCGCCGAAAGTGAAAAAAGGTGCTTTTGAGGCTAGAGTGCGCAGGAAAGCAGAGAGGGCCAAATTGTCTGGGGCATTTGAAGGGGTTCCAGGAGGCAGTGAGGACCAGCATCACTTTTCCCCGCTGGCACCTTTGCTGTGGCAGCAAAAGCTGGACGTTTGTCTTTTTTCCTCTGGGGGGCGCCGAAAGTGAAAAAAGGTGCTTTTGAGGCTAGAGTGCGCAGGAAAGCAGAGAGGGCCAAATTGTCTGGGGCATTTGAAGGGGTTCCAGGAGGCAGTGAGGACCAGCATCACTTTTCCCCGCTGGCACCTTTGCTGTGGCAGCAAAAGCTGGACGTTTGTCTTTTTTGCTCCGGAGGGCGCCGAAAGTGAAAAAAGGTGCTTTTGAGGCTAGAGTGCGCAGGAAAGCAGAGAGGGCCAAATTGTCTGGGGCATTTGAAGGGATTCCAGGAGGCAGTGAGGACCAGCATCACTTTTCCCCGCTGGCACCTTTGCTGTGGCAGCAAAAGCTGGACGTTTGTCTTTTTTCCTCTGGGGGGCGCCGAAAGTGAAAAAAGGTGCTTTTGAGGCTAGAGTGCGCAGGAAAGCAGAGAGGGCCAAATTGTCTGGGGCATTTGAAGGGGTTCCAGGAGGCAGTGAGGACCAGCATCACTTTTCCCCGCTGGCACCTTTGCTGTGGCAGCAAAAGCTGGACGTTTGTCTTTTTTGCTCCAAACAGCGCTGAAAGTGAAAACCGGTGTTTTTGAGGCTAGAGTCCGCAGGAAAGCAGAGAGGGCCAAATTGTCTGGGGCATTTGAAGGGGTTCCAGGAGGCAGTGAGGACCAGCATCACTTTTCCCCGCTGGCACCTTTGCTGTGGCAGCAAAAGCTGGACGTTTGTCTTTTTTCCTCTGGGGGGCGCCGAAAGTGAAAAAAGGTGCTTTTGAGGCTAGAGTGCGCAGGAAAGTAGAGAGGGCCAAATTGTCTGGGGCATTTGAAGGGGTTCCAGGAGGCAGTGAGGACCAGCATCACTTTTCCCCGCTGGCACCTTTGCTGTGGCAGCAAAAGCTGGACGTTTGTCTTTTTTCCTCTGGGGGGCGCCGAAAGTGAAAAAAGGTGCTTTTGAGGCTAGAGTGCGCAGGAAAGCAGAGAGGGCCAAATTGTCTGGGGCATTTGAAGGGGTTCCAGGAGGCAGTGAGGACCAGCATCACTTTTCCCCGCTGGCACCTTTGCTGTGGCAGCAAAAGCTGGACGTTTGTCTTTTTTCCTCTGGGGGGCGCCGAAAGTGAAAAAAGGTGCTTTTGAGGCTAGAGTGCACAGGAAAGCAGAGAGGGCCAAATTGTCTGGGGCATTTGAAGGGGTTCCAGGAGGCAGTGAGGACCAGCATCACTTTTCCCCGCTGGCACCTTTGCTGTGGCAGCAAAAGCTGGACGTTTGTCTTTTTTCCTCTGGGGGGCGCCGAAAGTGAAAAAAGGTGCTTTTGAGGCTAGAGTCCGCAGGAAAGCAGAGAGGGCCAAATTGTCTGGGGCATTTGAAGGGGTTCCAGGAGGCAGTGAGGACCAGCATCACTTTTCCCCGCTGGCACCTTTGCTGTGGCAGCAAAAGCTGGACGTTTGTCTTTTTTGCTCCGGAGGGCGCCGATACTGAAAAAAGGTGCTTTTGAGGCTAGAGTGCGCAGGAAAGCAGAGAGGGCCAAATTGTCTGGGGCATTTGAAGGGGTTCCAGGAGGCAGTGAGGACCAGCATCACTTTTCCCCGCTGGCACCTTTGCTGTGGCAGCAAAAGCTGGACGTTTGTCTTTTTTCCTCTGGGGGGCGCCGAAAGTGAAAAAAGGTGCTTTTGAGGCTAGAGTGCGCAGGAAAGCAGAGAGGGCCAAATTGTCTGGGGCATTTGAAGGGGTTCCAGGAGGCAGTGAGGACCAGCATCACTTTTCCCCGCTGGCACCTTTGCTGTGGCAGCAAAAGCTGGACGTTTGTCTTTTTTGCTCCGGAGGGCGCCGAAAGTGAAAAAAGGTGCTTTTGAGGCTAGAGTGCGCAGGAAAGCAGAGAGGGCCAAATTGTCTGGGGCATTTGAAGGGGTTCCAGGAGGCAGTGAGGACCAGCATCACTTTTCCCCGCTGGCACCTTTGCTGTGGCAGCAAAAGCTGGACGTTTGTCTTTTTTCCTCTGGGGGGCGCCGAAAGTGAAAAAAGGTGCTTTTGAGGCTAGAGTGCGCAGGAAAGCAGAGAGGGCCAAATTGTCTGGGGCATTTGAAGGGGTTCCAGGAGGCAGTGAGGACCAGCATCACTTTTCCCCGCTGGCACCTTTGCTGTGGCAGCAAAAGCTGGACGTTTGTCTTTTTTGCTCCAAACACCGCTGAAAGTGAAAACCGGTGTTTTTGAGGCTAGAGTCCGCAGGAAAGCAGAGAGGGCCAAATTGTCTGGGGCATTTGAAGGGGTTCCAGGAGGCAGTGAGGACCAGCATCACTTTTCCCCGCTGGCACCTTTGCTGTGGCAGCAAAAGCTGGACGTTTGTCTTTTTTGCTCCGGAGGGCGCCGAAAGTGAAAAAAGGTGCTTTTGAGGCTAGAGTGCGCAGGAAAGTAGAGAGGGCCAAATTGTCTGGGGCATTTGAAGGGGTTCCAGGAGGCAGTGAGGACCAGCATCACTTTTCCCCGCTGGCACCTTTGCTGTGGCAGCAAAAGCTGGACGTTTGTCTTTTTTCCTCTGGGGGGCGCCGAAAGTGAAAAAAGGTGCTTTTGAGGCTAGAGTGCGCAGGAAAGCAGAGAGGGCCAAATTGTCTGGGGCATTTGAAGGGGTTCCAGGAGGCAGTGAGGACCAGCATCACTTTTCCCCGCTGGCACCTTTGCTGTGGCAGCAAAAGCTGGACGTTTGTCTTTTTTGCTCCGGAGGGTGCCGAAAGTAAAAAAAGGTGCTTTTGAGGCTAGAGTGCACAGGAAAGCAGAGAGGGCCAAATTGTCTGGGGCATTTGAAGGGGTTCCAGGAGGCAGTGAGGACCAGCATCACTTTTCCCCGCTGGCACCTTTGCTGTGGCAGCAAAAGCTGGACGTTTGTCTTTTTTCCTCTGGGGGGCGCCGAAAGTGAAAAAAGGTGCTTTTGAGGCTAGAGTGCGCAGGAAAGCAGAGAGGGCCAAATTGTCTGGGGCATTTGAAGGGGTTCCAGGAGGCAGTGAGGACCAGCATCACTTTTCCCCGCTGGCACCTTTGCTGTGGCAGCAAAAGCTGGACGTTTGTCTTTTTTCCTCTGGGGGGCGCCGAAAGTGAAAAAAGGTGCTTTTGAGGCTAGAGTGCGCAGGAAAGCAGAGAGGGCCAAATTGTCTGGGGCATTTGAAGGGGTTCCAGGAGGCAGTGAGGACCAGCATCACTTTTCCCCGCTGGCACCTTTGCTGTGGCAGCAAAAGCTGGACGTTTGTCTTTTTTGCTCCGGAGGGCGCCGAAAGTGAAAAAAGGTGCTTTTGAGGCTAGAGTGCGCAGGAAAGCAGAGAGGGCCAAATTGTCTGGGGCATTTGAAGGGGTTCCAGGAGGCAGTGAGGACCAGCATCACTTTTCCCCGCTGGCACCTTTGCTGTGGCAGCAAAAGCTGGACGTTTGTCTTTTTTCCTCTGGGGGGCGCCGAAAGTGAAAAAAGGTGCTTTTGAGGCTAGAGTGCGCAGGAAAGCAGAGAGGGCCAAATTGTCTGGGGCATTTGAAGGGGTTCCAGGAGGCAGTGAGGACCAGCATCACTTTTCCCCGCTGGCACCTTTGCTGTGGCAGCAAAAGCTGGACGTTTGTCTTTTTTCCTCTGGGGGGCGCCGAAAGTGAAAAAAGGTGCTTTTGAGGCTAGAGTGCACAGGAAAGCAGAGAGGGCCAAATTGTCTGGGGCATTTGAAGGGGTTCCAGGAGGCAGTGAGGACCAGCATCACTTTTCCCCGCTGGCACCTTTGCTGTGGCAGCAAAAGCTGGACGTTTGTCTTTTTTCCTCTGGGGGGCGCCGAAAGTTAAAAAAGGTTCTTTTGAGGCTAGAGTCGGCAGGAAAGCAGAGAGGGCCAAATTGTCTGGGGCATTTGAAGGGGTTCCAGGAGGCAGTGAGGACCAGCATCACTTTTCCCCGCTGGCACCTTTGCTGTGGCAGCAAAAGCTGGACGTTTGTCTTTTTTGCTCCAAACAGCGCTGAAAGTGAAAACCGGTGTTTTTGAGGCTAGAGTCCGCAGGAAAGCAGAGAGGGCCAAATTGTCTGGGGCATTTGAAGGGGTTCCAGGAGGCAGTGAGGACCAGCATCACTTTTCCCCGCTGGCACCTTTGCTGTGGCAGCAAAAGCTGGACGTTTGTCTTTTTTCCTCTGGGGGGCGCCGAAAGTGAAAAAAGGTGCTTTTGAGGCTAGAGTGCGCAGGAAAGTAGAGAGGGCCAAATTGTCTGGGGCATTTGAAGGGGTTCCAGGAGGCAGTGAGGACCAGCATCACTTTTCCCCGCTGGCACCTTTGCTGTGGCAGCAAAAGCTGGACGTTTGTCTTTTTTCCTCTGGGGGGCGCCGAAAGTGAAAAAAGGTGCTTTTGAGGCTAGAGTGCGCAGGAAAGCAGAGAGGGCCAAATTGTCTGGGGCATTTGAAGGGGTTCCAGGAGGCAGTGAGGACCAGCATCACTTTTCCCCGCTGGCACCTTTGCTGTGGCAGCAAAAGCTGGACGTTTGTCTTTTTTCCTCTGGGGGGCGCCGAAAGTGAAAAAAGGTGCTTTTGAGGCTAGAGTGCACAGGAAAGCAGAGAGGGCCAAATTGTCTGGGGCATTTGAAGGGGTTCCAGGAGGCAGTGAGGACCAGCATCACTTTTCCCCGCTGGCACCTTTGCTGTGGCAGCAAAAGCTGGACGTTTGTCTTTTTTCCTCTGGGGGGCGCCGAAAGTGAAAAAAGGTGCTTTTGAGGCTAGAGTCCGCAGGAAAGCAGAGAGGGCCAAATTGTCTGGGGCATTTGAAGGGGTTCCAGGAGGCAGTGAGGACCAGCATCACTTTTCCCCGCTGGCACCTTTGCTGTGGCAGCAAAAGCTGGACGTTTGTCTTTTTTGCTCCGGAGGGCGCCGATACTGAAAAAAGGTGCTTTTGAGGCTAGAGTGCGCAGGAAAGCAGAGAGGGCCAAATTGTCTGGGGCATTTGAAGGGGTTCCAGGAGGCAGTGAGGACCAGCATCACTTTTCCCCGCTGGCACCTTTGCTGTGGCAGCAAAAGCTGGACGTTTGTCTTTTTTCCTCTGGGGGGCGCCGAAAGTGAAAAAAGGTGCTTTTGAGGCTAGAGTGCGCAGGAAAGCAGAGAGGGCCAAATTGTCTGGGGCATTTGAAGGGGTTCCAGGAGGCAGTGAGGACCAGCATCACTTTTCCCCGCTGGCACCTTTGCTGTGGCAGCAAAAGCTGGACGTTTGTCTTTTTTGCTCCGGAGGGCGCCGAAAGTGAAAAAAGGTGCTTTTGAGGCTAGAGTGCGCAGGAAAGCAGAGAGGGCCAAATTGTCTGGGGCATTTGAAGGGGTTCCAGGAGGCAGTGAGGACCAGCATCACTTTTCCCCGCTGGCACCTTTGCTGTGGCAGCAAAAGCTGGACGTTTGTCTTTTTTCCTCTGGGGGGCGCCGAAAGTGAAAAAAGGTGCTTTTGAGGCTAGAGTGCGCAGGAAAGCAGAGAGGGCCAAATTGTCTGGGGCATTTGAAGGGGTTCCAGGAGGCAGTGAGGACCAGCATCACTTTTCCCCGCTGGCACCTTTGCTGTGGCAGCAAAAGCTGGACGTTTGTCTTTTTTGCTCCAAACACCGCTGAAAGTGAAAACCGGTGTTTTTGAGGCTAGAGTCCGCAGGAAAGCAGAGAGGGCCAAATTGTCTGGGGCATTTGAAGGGGTTCCAGGAGGCAGTGAGGACCAGCATCACTTTTCCCCGCTGGCACCTTTGCTGTGGCAGCAAAAGCTGGACGTTTGTCTTTTTTCCTCTGGGGGGCGCCGAAAGTGAAAAAAGGTGCTTTTGAGGCTAGAGTGCGCAGGAAAGTAGAGAGGGCCAAATTGTCTGGGGCATTTGAAGGGGTTCCAGGAGGCAGTGAGGACCAGCATCACTTTTCCCCGCTGGCACCTTTGCTGTGGCAGCAAAAGCTGGACGTTTGTCTTTTTTCCTCTGGGGGGCGCCGAAAGTGAAAAAAGGTGCTTTTGAGGCTAGAGTGCGCAGGAAAGCAGAGAGGGCCAAATTGTCTGGGGCATTTGAAGGGGTTCCAGGAGGCAGTGAGGACCAGCATCACTTTTCCCCGCTGGCACCTTTGCTGTGGCAGCAAAAGCTGGACGTTTGTCTTTTTTGCTCCGGAGGGTGCCGAAAGTAAAAAAAGGTGCTTTTGAGGCTAGAGTGCACAGGAAAGCAGAGAGGGCCAAATTGTCTGGGGCATTTGAAGGGGTTCCAGGAGGCAGTGAGGACCAGCATCACTTTTCCCCGCTGGCACCTTTGCTGTGGCAGCAAAAGCTGGACGTTTGTCTTTTTTCCTCTGGGGGGCGCCGAAAGTGAAAAAAGGTGCTTTTGAGGCTAGAGTGCGCAGGAAAGCAGAGAGGGCCAAATTGTCTGGGGCATTTGAAGGGGTTCCAGGAGGCAGTGAGGACCAGCATCACTTTTCCCCGCTGGCACCTTTGCTGTGGCAGCAAAAGCTGGACGTTTGTCTTTTTTCCTCTGGGGGGCGCCGAAAGTGAAAAAAGGTGCTTTTGAGGCTAGAGTGCGCAGGAAAGCAGAGAGGGCCAAATTGTCTGGGGCATTTGAAGGGGTTCCAGGAGGCAGTGAGGACCAGCATCACTTTTCCCCGCTGGCACCTTTGCTGTGGCAGCAAAAGCTGGACGTTTGTCTTTTTTGCTCCGGAGGGCGCCGAAAGTGAAAAAAGGTGCTTTTGAGGCTAGAGTGCGCAGGAAAGCAGAGAGGGCCAAATTGTCTGGGGCATTTGAAGGGGTTCCAGGAGGCAGTGAGGACCAGCATCACTTTTCCCCGCTGGCACCTTTGCTGTGGCAGCAAAAGCTGGACGTTTGTCTTTTTTCCTCTGGGGGGCGCCGAAAGTGAAAAAAGGTGCTTTTGAGGCTAGAGTGCGCAGGAAAGCAGAGAGGGCCAAATTGTCTGGGGCATTTGAAGGGGTTCCAGGAGGCAGTGAGGACCAGCATCACTTTTCCCCGCTGGCACCTTTGCTGTGGCAGCAAAAGCTGGACGTTTGTCTTTTTTGCTCCGGAGGGCGCCGAAAGTGAAAAAAGGTGCTTTTGAGGCTAGAGTGCGCAGGAAAGCAGAGAGGGCCAAATTGTCTGGGGCATTTGAAGGGGTTCCAGGAGGCAGTGAGGACCAGCATCACTTTTCCCCGCTGGCACCTTTGCTGTGGCAGCAAAAGCTGGACGTTTGTCTTTTTTCCTCTGGGGGGCGCCGAAAGTGAAAAAAGGTGCTTTTGAGGCTAGAGTGCGCAGGAAAGCAGAGAGGGCCAAATTGTCTGGGGCATTTGAAGGGGTTCCAGGAGGCAGTGAGGACCAGCATCACTTTTCCCCGCTGGCACCTTTGCTGTGGCAGCAAAAGCTGGACGTTTGTCTTTTTTGCTCCAAACAGCGCTGAAAGTGAAAACCGGTGTTTTTGAGGCTAGAGTCCGCAGGAAAGCAGAGAGGGCCAAATTGTCTGGGGCATTTGAAGGGGTTCCAGGAGGCAGTGAGGACCAGCATCACTTTTCCCCGCTGGCACCTTTGCTGTGGCAGCAAAAGCTGGACGTTTGTCTTTTTTCCTCTGGGGGGCGCCGAAAGTGAAAAAAAGTGCTTTTGAGGCTAGAGTGCGCAGGAAAGTAGAGAGGGCCAAATTGTCTGGGGCATTTGAAGGGGTTCCAGGAGGCAGTGAGGACCAGCATCACTTTTCCCCGCTGGCACCTTTGCTGTGGCAGCAAAAGCTGGACGTTTGTCTTTTTTCCTCCGGAGGGCGCCGAAAGTGAAAAAAGGTGCTTTTGAGGCTAGAGTGCGCAGGAAAGCAGAGAGGGCCAAATTGTCTGGGGCATTTGAAGGGGTTCCAGGAGGCAGTGAGGACCAGCATCACTTTTCCCCGCTGGCACCTTTGCTGTGGCAGCAAAAGCTGGACGTTTGTCTTTTTTGCTCCGGAGGGCGCCGAAAGTAAAAAAAGGTGCTTTTGAGGCTAGAGTGCGCAGGAAAGCAGAGAGGGCCAAATTGTCTGGGGCATTTGAAGGGGTTCCAGGAGGCAGTGAGGACCAGCATCACTTTTCCCCGCTGGCACCTTTGCTGTGGCAGCAAAAGCTGGACGTTTGTCTTTTTTGCTCCGGAGGGCGCCGAAAGTGAAAAAAGGTGCTTTTGAGGCTAGAGTGCGCAGGAAAGCAGAGAGGGCCAAATTGTCTGGGGCATTTGAAGGGGTTCCAGGAGGCAGTGAGGACCAGCATCACTTTTCCCCGCTGGCACCTTTGCTGTGGCAGCAAAAGCTGGACGTTTGTCTTTTTTCCTCTGGGGGGCGCCGAAAGTGAAAAAAGGTGCTTTTGAGGCTAGAGTGCGCAGGAAAGCAGAGAGGGCCAAATTGTCTGGGGCATTTGAAGGGGTTCCAGGAGGCAGTGAGGACCAGCATCACTTTTCCCCGCTGGCACCTTTGCTGTGGCAGCAAAAGCTGGACGTTTGTCTTTTTTCCTCTGGGGGGCGCTGAAAGTGAAAAAAGGTGCTTTTGAGGCTAGAGTGCGCAGGAAAGCAGAGAGGGCCAAATTGTCTGGGGCATTTGAAGGGGTTCCAGGAGGCAGTGAGGACCAGCATCACTTTTCCCCGCTGGCACCTTTGCTGTGGCAGCAAAAGCTGGACGTTTGTCTTTTTTGCTCCAAACAGCGCTGAAAGTGAAAACCGGTGTTTTTGAGGCTAGAGTCCGCAGGAAAGCAGAGAGGGCCAAATTGTCTGGGGCATTTGAAGTGGTTCCAGGAGGCAGTGAGGACCAGCATCACTTTTCCCCGCTGGCACCTTTGCTGTGGCAGCAAAAGCTGGACGTTTGTCTTTTTTCCTCTGGGGGGCGCCGAAAGTGAAAAAAGGTGCTTTTGAGGCTAGAGTGCGCAGGAAAGTAGAGAGGGCCAAATTGTCTGGGGCATTTGAAGGGGTTCCAGGAGGCAGTGAGGACCAGCATCACTTTTCCCCGCTGGCACCTTTGCTGTGGCAGCAAAAGCTGGACGTTTGTCTTTTTTCCTCTGGGGGGCGCCGAAAGTGAAAAAAGGTGCTTTTGAGGCTAGAGTGCGCAGGAAAGCAGAGAGGGCCAAATTGTCTGGGGCATTTGAAGGGGTTCCAGGAGGCAGTGAGGACCAGCATCACTTTTCCCCTCTGGCACCTTTGCTGTGGCAGCAAAAGCTGGACGTTTGTCTTTTTTCCTCCGGAGGGCGCCGAAAGTAAAAAAAGGTGCTTTTGAGGCTAGAGTGCACAGGAAAGCAGAGAGGGCCAAATTGTCTGGGGCATTTGAAGGGGTTCCAGGAGGCAGTGAGGACCAGCATCACTTTTCCCCGCTGGCACCTTTGCTGTGGCAGCAAAAGCTGGACGTTTGTCTTTTTTCCTCTGGGGGGCGCCGAAAGTGAAAAAAGGTGCTTTTGAGGCTAGAGTCCGCAGGAAAGCAGAGAGGGCCAAATTGTCTGGGGCATTTGAAGGGGTTCCAGGAGGCAGTGAGGACCAGCATCACTTTTCCCCGCTGGCACCTTTGCTGTGGCAGCAAAAGCTGGACGTTTGTCTTTTTTGCTCTGGACGGCGCCGAAAGTGAAAAAAAGTGCTTTTGATGCTAGAGTGCGCAGGAAAGCAGAGAGGGCCAAATTGTCTGGGGCATTTGAAGGGGTTCCAGGAGGCAGTGAGGACCAGCATCACTTTTCCCCGCTGGCACCTTTGCTGTGGCAGCAAAAGCTGGACGTTTGTCTTTTTTCCTCCGGAGGGCGCCGAAAGTGAAAAAAGGTGCTTTTGAGGCTAGAGTGCGCAGGAAAGCAGAGAGGGCCAAATTGTCTGGGGCATTTGAAGGGGTTCCAGGAGGCAGTGAGGACCAGCATCACTTTTCCCCGCTGGCACCTTTGCTGTGGCAGCAAAAGCTGGACGTTTGTCTTTTTTGCTCCGGAGTGCGCCGAAAGTGAAAAAAGGTGCTTTTGAGGCTAGAGTGCGCAGGAAAGCAGAGAGGGCCAAATTGTCTGGGGCATTTGAAGGGGTTCCAGGAGGCAGTGAGGACCAGCATCACTTTTCCCCGCTGGCACCTTTGCTGTGGCAGCAAAAGCTGGACGTTTGTCTTTTTTCCTCTGGGGGGCGCCGAAAGTGAAAAAAGGTGCTTTTGAGGCTAGAGTGCGCAGGAAAGCAGAGAGGGCCAAATTGTCTGGGGCATTTGAAGGGGTTCCAGGAGGCAGTGAGGACCAGCATCACTTTTCCCCGCTGGCACCTTTGCTGTGGCAGCAAAAGCTGGACGTTTGTCTTTTTTGCTCCGGAGGGCGCCGAAAGTGAAAAAAGGTGCTTTTGAGGCTAGAGTGCGCAGGAAAGCAGAGAGGGCCAAATTGTCTGGGGCATTTGAAGGGGTTCCAGGAGGCAGTGAGGACCAGCATGACTTTTCCCCGCTGGCACCTTTGCTGTGGCAGCAAAAGCTGGACGTTTGTCTTTTTTCCTCCGGAGGGCGCCGAAAGTGAAAAAAGGTGCTTTTGAGGCTAGAGTGCGCAGGAAAGCAGAGAGGGCCAAATTGTCTGGGGCATTTGAAGGGGTTCCAGGAGGCAGTGAGGACCAGCATCACTTTTCCCCGCTGGCACCTTTGCTGTGGCAGCAAAAGCTGGACGTTTGTCTTTTTTGCTCCGGAGGGCGCCGATACTGAAAAAAGGTGCTTTTGAGGCTAGAGTGCGCAGGAAAGCAGAGAGGGCCAAATTGTCTGGGGCATTTGAAGGGGTTCCAGGAGGCAGTGAGGACCAGCATCACTTTTCCCCGCTGGCACCTTTGCTGTGGCAGCAAAAGCTGGACGTTTGTCTTTTTTCCTCTGGGGGGCGCCGAAAGTGAAAAAAGGTGCTTTTGAGGCTAGAGTGCGCAGGAAAGCAGAGAGGGCCAAATTGTCTGGGGCATTTGAAGGGGTTCCAGGAGGCAGTGAGGACCAGCATCACTTTTCCCCGCTGGCACCTTTGCTGTGGCAGCAAAAGCTGGACGTTTGTCTTTTTTGCTCCGGAGGGCGCCAAAAGTGAAAAAAGGTGCTTTTGAGGCTAGAGTGCGCAGGAAAGCAGAGAGGGCCAAATTGTCTGGGGCATTTGAAGGGGTTCCAGGAGGCAGTGAGGACCAGCATCACTTTTCCCCGCTGGCACCTTTGCTGTGGCAGCAAAAGCTGGACGTTTGTCTTTTTTCCTCTGGGGGGCGCCGAAAGTGAAAAAAGGTGCTTTTGAGGCTAGAGTGCGCAGGAAAGCAGAGAGGGCCAAATTGTCTGGGGCATTTGAAGGGGTTCCAGGAGGCAGTGAGGACCAGCATCACTTTTCCCCGCTGGCACCTTTGCTGTGGCAGCAAAAGCTGGACGTTTGTCTTTTTTTCTCCAAACAGCGCTGAAAGTGAAAACCGGTGTTTTTGAGGCTAGAGTCCGCAGGAAAGCAGAGAGGGCCAAATTGTCTGGGGCATTTGAAGGGGTTCCAGGAGGCAGTGAGGACCAGCATCACTTTTCCCCGCTGGCACCTTTGCTGTGGCAGCAAAAGCTGGACGTTTGTCTTTTTTCCTCTGGGGGGCGCCGAAAGTGAAAAAAGGTGCTTTTGAGGCTAGAGTGCGCAGGAAAGTAGAGAGGGCCAAATTGTCTGGGGCATTTGAAGGGGTTCCAGGAGGCAGTGAGGACCAGCATCACTTTTCCCCGCTGGCACCTTTGCTGTGGCAGCAAAAGCTGGACGTTTGTCTTTTTTCCTCTGGGGGGCGCCGAAAGTGAAAAAAGGTGCTTTTGAGGCTAGAGTGCGCAGGAAAGCAGAGAGGGCCAAATTGTCTGGGGCATTTGAAGGGGTTCCAGGAGGCAGTGAGGACCAGCATCACTTTTCCCCGCTGGCACCTTTGCTGTGGCAGCAAAAGCTGGACGTTTGTCTTTTTTCCTCTGGGGGGCGCCGAAAGTGAAAAAAGGTGCTTTTGAGGCTAGAGTCCGCAGGAAAGCAGAGAGGGCCAAATTGTCTGGGGCATTTGAAGGGGTTCCAGGAGGCAGTGAGGACCAGCATCACTTTTCCCCGCTGGCACCTTTGCTGTGGCAGCAAAAGCTGGACGTTTGTCTTTTTTGCTCCGGAGGGCGCCGAAAGTGAAAAAAGGTGCTTTTGAGGCTAGAGTGCGCAGGAAAGCAGAGAGGGCCAAATTGTCTGGGGCATTTGAAGGGGTTCCAGGAGGCAGTGAGGACCAGCATCACTTTTCCCCGCTGGCACCTTTGCTGTGGCAGCAAAAGCTGGACGTTTGTCTTTTTTCCTCTGGGGGGCGCCGAAAGTGAAAAAAGGTGCTTTTGAGGCTAGAGTGCGCAGGAAAGCAGAGAGGGCCAAATTGTCTGGGGCATTTGAAGGGGTTCCAGGAGGCAGTGAGGACCAGCATCACTTTTCCCCGCTGGCACCTTTGCTGTGGCAGCAAAAGCTGGACGTTTGTCTTTTTTGCTCCAAACAGCGCTGAAAGTGAAAACCGGTGTTTTTGAGGCTAGAGTCCGCAGGAAAGCAGAGAGGGCCAAATTGTCTGGGGCATTTGAAGGGGTTCCAGGAGGCAGTGAGGACCAGCATCACTTTTCCCCGCTGGCACCTTTGCTGTGGCAGCAAAAGCTGGACGTTTGTCTTTTTTCCTCTGGGGGGCGCCGAAAGTGAAAAAAGGTGCTTTTGAGGCTAGAGTGCGCAGGAAAGTAGAGAGGGCCAAATTGTCTGGGGCATTTGAAGGGGTTCCAGGAGGCAGTGAGGACCAGCATCACTTTTCCCCGCTGGCACCTTTGCTGTGGCAGCAAAAGCTGGACGTTTGTCTTTTTTCCTCTGGGGGGCGCCGAAAGTGAAAAAAGGTGCTTTTGAGGCTAGAGTGCGCAGGAAAGCAGAGAGGGCCAAATTGTCTGGGGCATTTGAAGGGGTTCCAGGAGGCAGTGAGGACCAGCATCACTTTTCCCCGCTGGCACCTTTGCTGTGGCAGCAAAAGCTGGACGTTTGTCTTTTTTGCTCCGGAGGGCGCCGAAAGTAAAAAAAGGTGCTTTTGAGGCTAGAGTGCACAGGAAAGCAGAGAGGGCCAAATTGTCTGGGGCATTTGAAGGGGTTCCAGGAGGCAGTGAGGACCAGCATCACTTTTCCCCGCTGGCACCTTTGCTGTGGCAGCAAAAGCTGGACGTTTGTCTTTTTTCCTCTGGGGGGCGCCGAAAGTGAAAAAAGGTGCTTTTGAGGCTAGAGTCCGCAGGAAAGCAGAGAGGGCCAAATTGTCTGGGGCATTTGAAGGGCTTCCAGGAGGCAGTGAGGACCAGCATCACTTTTCCCCGCTGGCACCTTTGCTGTGGCAGCAAAAGCTGGACGTTTGTCTTTTTTGCTCCGGAGGGCGCCTATACTGAAAAAAGGTGCTTTTGAGGCTAGAGTGCGCAGGAAAGCAGAGAGGGCCAAATTGTCTGGGGCATTTGAAGGGGTTCCAGGAGGCAGTGAGGACCAGCATCACTTTTCCCCGCTGGCACCTTTGCTGTGGCAGCAAAAGCTGGACGTTTGTCTTTTTTCCTCTGGGGGGCGCCGAAAGTGAAAAAAGGTGCTTTTGAGGCTAGAGTGCGCAGGAAAGCAGAGAGGGCCAAATTGTCTGGGGCATTTGAAGGGGTTCCAGGAGGCAGTGAGGACCAGCATCACTTTTCCCCGCTGGCACCTTTGCTGTGGCAGCAAAAGCTGGACGTTTGTCTTTTTTGCTCCGGAGGGCGCCGAAAGTGAAAAAAGGTGCTTTTGAGGCTAGAGTGCGCAGGAAAGCAGAGAGGGCCAAATTGTCTGGGGCATTTGAAGGGGTTCCAGGAGGCAGTGAGGACCAGCATCACTTTTCCCCGCTGGCACCTTTGCTGTGGCAGCAAAAGCTGGACGTTTGTCTTTTTTCCTCTGGGGGGCGCCGAAAGTGAAAAAAGGTGCTTTTGAGGCTAGAGTGCGCAGGAAAGCAGAGAGGGCCAAATTGTCTGGGGCATTTGAAGGGGTTCCAGGAGGCAGTGAGGACCAGCATCACTTTTCCCCGCTGGCACCTTTGCTGTGGCAGC
Source organism: Vanellus vanellus (assembly GCF_965231255.1). Taxonomy (NCBI): domain Eukaryota; kingdom Metazoa; phylum Chordata; class Aves; order Charadriiformes; family Charadriidae; genus Vanellus; species Vanellus vanellus. The sequence continues at coordinate 11,234 of NW_028128777.1, read as the reverse complement.
AAAAGCTGGACGTTTGTCTTTTTTGCTCCAAACAGCGCTGAAAGTGAAAACCGGTGTTTTTGAGGCTAGAGTCCGCAGGAAAGCAGAGAGGGCCAAATTGTCTGGGGCATTTGAAGGGGTTCCAGGAGGCAGTGAGGACCAGCATCACTTTTCCCCGCTGGCACCTTTGCTGTGGCAGCAAAAGCTGGACGTTTGTCTTTTTTCCTCTGGGGGGCGCCGAAAGTGAAAAAAGGTGCTTTTGAGGCTAGAGTGCGCAGGAAAGTAGAGAGGGCCAAATTGTCTGGGGCATTTGAAGGGGTTCCAGGAGGCAGTGAGGACCAGCATCACTTTTCCCCGCTGGCACCTTTGCTGTGGCAGCAAAAGCTGGACGTTTGTCTTTTTTCCTCTGGGGGGCGCCGAAAGTGAAAAAAGGTGCTTTTGAGGCTAGAGTGCGCAGGAAAGCAGAGAGGGCCAAATTGTCTGGGGCATTTGAAGGGGTTCCAGGAGGCAGTGAGGACCAGCATCACTTTTCCCCGCTGGCACCTTTGCTGTGGCAGCAAAAGCTGGACGTTTGTCTTTTTTGCTCCGGAGGGCGCCGAAAGTAAAAAAAGGTGCTTTTGAGGCTAGAGTGCACAGGAAAGCAGAGAGGGCCAAATTGTCTGGGGCATTTGAAGGGGTTCCAGGAGGCAGTGAGGACCAGCATCACTTTTCCCCGCTGGCACCTTTGCTGTGGCAGCAAAAGCTGGACGTTTGTCTTTTTTCCTCTGGGGGGCGCCGAAAGTGAAAAAAGGTGCTTTTGAGGCTAGAGTCCGCAGGAAAGCAGAGAGGGCCAAATTGTCTGGGGCATTTGAAGGGGTTCCAGGAGGCAGTGAGGACCAGCATCACTTTTCCCCGCTGGCACCTTTGCTGTGGCAGCAAAAGCTGGACGTTTGTCTTTTTTCCTCTGGGGGGCGCCGAAAGTGAAAAAAGGTGCTTTTGAGGCTAGAGTGCGCAGGAAAGCAGAGAGGGCCAAATTGTCTGGGGCATTTGAAGGGGTTCCAGGAGGCAGTGAGGACCAGCATCACTTTTCCCCGCTGGCACCTTTGCTGTGGCAGCAAAAGCTGGACGTTTGTCTTTTTTGCTCCGGAGGGCGCCGAAAGTGAAAAAAGGTGCTTTTGAGGCTAGAGTGCGCAGGAAAGCAGAGAGGGCCAAATTGTCTGGGGCATTTGAAGGGGTTCCAGGAGGCAGTGAGGACCAGCATCACTTTTCCCCGCTGGCACCTTTGCTGTGGCAGCAAAAGCTGGACGTTTGTCTTTTTTCCTCTGGGGGGCGCCGAAAGTGAAAAAAGGTGCTTTTGAGGCTAGAGTGCGCAGGAAAGCAGAGAGGGCCAAATTGTCTGGGGCATTTGAAGGGGTTCCAGGAGGCAGTGAGGACCAGCATCACTTTTCCCCGCTGGCACCTTTGCTGTGGCAGCAAAAGCTGGACGTTTGTCTTTTTTCCTCTGGGGGGCGCCGAAAGTGAAAAAAGGTGCTTTTGAGGCTAGAGTCCGCAGGAAAGCAGAGAGGGCCAAATTGTCTGGGGCATTTGAAGGGGTTCCAGGAGGCAGTGAGGACCAGCATCACTTTTCCCCGCTGGCACCTTTGCTGTGGCAGCAAAAGCTGGACGTTTGTCTTTTTTCCTCTGGGGGGCGCCGAAAGTGAAAAAAGGTGCTTTTGAGGCTAGAGTGCGCAGGAAAGCAGAGAGGGCCAAATTGTCTGGGGCATTTGAAGGGGTTCCAGGAGGCAGTGAGGACCAGCATCACTTTTCCCCGCTGGCACCTTTGCTGTGGCAGCAAAAGCTGGACGTTTGTCTTTTTTGCTCCAAACAGCGCTGAAAGTGAAAACCGGTGTTTTTGAGGCTAGAGTCCGCAGGAAAGCAGAGAGGGCCAAATTGTCTGGGGCATTTGAAGGGGTTCCAGGAGGCAGTGAGGACCAGCATCACTTTTCCCCGCTGGCACCTTTGCTGTGGCAGCAAAAGCTGGACGTTTGTCTTTTTTCCTCTGGGGGGCGCCGAAAGTGAAAAAAGGTGCTTTTGAGGCTAGAGTGCGCAGGAAAGTAGAGAGGGCCAAATTGTCTGGGGCATTTGAAGGGGTTCCAGGAGGCAGTGAGGACCAGCATCACTTTTCCCCGCTGGCACCTTTGCTGTGGCAGCAAAAGCTGGACGTTTGTCTTTTTTCCTCTGGGGGGCGCCGAAAGTGAAAAAAGGTGCTTTTGAGGCTAGAGTGCGCAGGAAAGCAGAGAGGGCCAAATTGTCTGGGGCATTTGAAGGGGTTCCAGGAGGCAGTGAGGACCAGCATCACTTTTCCCCGCTGGCACCTTTGCTGTGGCAGCAAAAGCTGGACGTTTGTCTTTTTTGCTCCGGAGGGCGCCGAAAGTAAAAAAAGGTGCTTTTGAGGCTAGAGTGCACAGGAAAGCAGAGAGGGCCAAATTGTCTGGGGCATTTGAAGGGGTTCCAGGAGGCAGTGAGGACCAGCATCACTTTTCCCCGCTGGCACCTTTGCTGTGGCAGCAAAAGCTGGACGTTTGTCTTTTTTCCTCTGGGGGGCGCCGAAAGTGAAAAAAGGTGCTTTTGAGGCTAGAGTCCGCAGGAAAGCAGAGAGGGCCAAATTGTCTGGGGCATTTGAAGGGGTTCCAGGAGGCAGTGAGGACCAGCATCACTTTTCCCCGCTGGCACCTTTGCTGTGGCAGCAAAAGCTGGACGTTTGTCTTTTTTCCTCTGGGGGGCGCCGAAAGTGAAAAAAGGTGCTTTTGAGGCTAGAGTGCGCAGGAAAGCAGAGAGGGCCAAATTGTCTGGGGCATTTGAAGGGGTTCCAGGAGGCAGTGAGGACCAGCATCACTTTTCCCCGCTGGCACCTTTGCTGTGGCAGCAAAAGCTGGACGTTTGTCTTTTTTCCTCTGGGGGGCGCCGAAAGTGAAAAAAGGTGCTTTTGAGGCTAGAGTGCGCAGGAAAGCAGAGAGGGCCAAATTGTCTGGGGCATTTGAAGGGGTTCCAGGAGGCAGTGAGGACCAGCATCACTTTTCCCCGCTGGCACCTTTGCTGTGGCAGCAAAAGCTGGACGTTTGTCTTTTTTGCTCCGGAGGGCGCCGAAAGTGAAAAAAGGTGCTTTTGAGGCTAGAGTGCGCAGGAAAGCAGAGAGGGCCAAATTGTCTGGGGCATTTGAAGGGGTTCCAGGAGGCAGTGAGGACCAGCATCACTTTTCCCCGCTGGCACCTTTGCTGTGGCAGCAAAAGCTGGACGTTTGTCTTTTTTCCTCTGGGGGGCGCCGAAAGTGAAAAAAGGTGCTTTTGAGGCTAGAGTGCGCAGGAAAGCAGAGAGGGCCAAATTGTCTGGGGCATTTGAAGGGGTTCCAGGAGGCAGTGAGGACCAGCATCACTTTTCCCCGCTGGCACCTTTGCTGTGGCAGCAAAAGCTGGACGTTTGTCTTTTTTGCTCCAAACAGCGCTGAAAGTGAAAACCGGTGTTTTTGAGGCTAGAGTCCGCAGGAAAGCAGAGAGGGCCAAATTGTCTGGGGCATTTGAAGGGGTTCCAGGAGGCAGTGAGGACCAGCATCACTTTTCCCCGCTGGCACCTTTGCTGTGGCAGCAAAAGCTGGACGTTTGTCTTTTTTCCTCTGGGGGGCGCCGAAAGTGAAAAAAAGTGCTTTTGAGGCTAGAGTGCGCAGGAAAGTAGAGAGGGCCAAATTGTCTGGGGCATTTGAAGGGGTTCCAGGAGGCAGTGAGGACCAGCATCACTTTTCCCCGCTGGCACCTTTGCTGTGGCAGAAAAAGCTGGACGTTTGTCTTTTTTCCTCTGGGGGGCGCCGAAAGTGAAAAAAGGTGCTTTTGAGGCTAGAGTGCGCAGGAAAGCAGAGAGGGCCAAATTGTCTGGGGCATTTGAAGGGGTTCCAGGAGGCAGTGAGGACCAGCATCACTTTTCCCCGCTGGCACCTTTGCTGTGGCAGCAAAAGCTGGACGTTTGTCTTTTTTGCTCCGGAGGGCGCCGAAAGTAAAAAAAGGTGCTTTTGAGGCTAGAGTGCACAGGAAAGCAGAGAGGGCCAAATTGTCTGGGGCATTTGAAGGGGTTCCAGGAGGCAGTGAGGACCAGCATCACTTTTCCCCGCTGGCACCTTTGCTGTGGCAGCAAAAGCTGGACGTTTGTCTTTTTTCCTCCGGAGGGCGCCGAAAGTGAAAAAAGGTGCTTTTGAGGCTAGAGTGCGCAGGAAAGCAGAGAGGGCCAAATTGTCTGGGGCATTTGAAGGGGTTCCAGGAGGCAGTGAGGACCAGCATCACTTTTCCCCGCTGGCACCTTTGCTGTGGCAGCAAAAGCTGGACGTTTGTCTTTTTTCCTCTGGGGGGCGCCGAAAGTGAAAAAAGGTGCTTTTGAGGCTAGAGTGCGCAGGAAAGCAGAGAGGGCCAAATTGTCTGGGGCATTTGAAGGGGTTCCAGGAGGCAGTGAGGACCAGCATCACTTTTCCCCGCTGGCACCTTTGCTGTGGCAGCAAAAGCTGGACGTTTGTCTTTTTTCCTCTGGGGGGCGCCGAAAGTGAAAAAAGGTGCTTTTGAGGCTAGAGTGCGCAGGAAAGCAGAGAGGGCCAAATTGTCTGGGGCATTTGAAGGGGTTCCAGGAGGCAGTGAGGACCAGCATCACTTTTCCCCGCTGGCACCTTTGCTGTGGCAGCAAAAGCTGGACGTTTGTCTTTTTTGCTCCAAACAGCGCTGAAAGTGAAAACCGGTGTTTTTGAGGCTAGAGTGCGCAGGAAAGCAGAGAGGGCCAAATTGTCTGGGGCATTTGAAGGGGTTCCAGGAGGCAGTGAGGACCAGCATCACTTTTCCCCGCTGGCACCTTTGCTGTGGCAGCAAAAGCTGGACGTTTGTCTTTTTTCCTCTGGGGGGCGCCGAAAGTGAAAAAAGGTGCTTTTGAGGCTAGAGTGCGCAGGAAAGTAGAGAGGGCCAAATTGTCTGGGGCATTTGAAGGGGTTCCAGGAGGCAGTGAGGACCAGCATCACTTTTCCCCGCTGGCACCTTTACTGTGGCAGCAAAAGCTGGACGTTTGTCTTTTTTCCTCTGGGGGGCGCCGAAAGTGAAAAAAGGTGCTTTTGAGGCTAGAGTGCGCAGGAAAGTAGAGAGGGCCAAATTGTCTGGGGCATTTGAAGGGGTTCCAGGAGGCAGTGAGGACCAGCATCACTTTTCCCCGCTGGCACCTTTGCTGTGGCAGCAAAAGCTGGACGTTTGTCTTTTTTCCTCTGGGGGGCGCCGAAAGTGAAAAAAGGTGCTTTTGAGGCTAGAGTGCGCAGGAAAGCAGAGAGGGCCAAATTGTCTGGGGCATTTGAAGGGGTTCCAGGAGGCAGTGAGGACCAGCATCACTTTTCCCCGCTGGCACCTTTGCTGTGCTGGACGTTTGTCTTTTTTGCTCCGGAGGGCGCCGAAAGTATAAAAAGGTGCTTTTGAGGCTAGAGTGCACAGGAAAGCAGAGAGGGCCAAATTGTCTGGGGCATTTGAAGGGGTTCCAGGAGGCAGTGAGGACCAGCATCACTTTTCCCCGCTGGCACCTTTGCTGTGGCAGCAAAAGCTGGACGTTTGTCTTTTTTCCTCTGGGGGGCGCCGAAAGTGAAAAAAGGTGCTTTTGAGGCTAGAGTCCGCAGGAAAGCAGAGAGGGCCAAATTGTCTGGGGCATTTGAAGGGGTTCCAGGAGGCAGTGAGGACCAGCATCACTTTTCCCCGCTGGCACCTTTGCTGTGGCAGCAAAAGCTGGACGTTTGTCTTTTTTGCTCCGGAGGGCGCCGAAAGTGAAAAAAGGTGCTTTTGATGCTAGAGTGCGCAGGAAAGCAGAGAGGGCCAAATTGTCTGGGGCATTTGAAGGGGTTCCAGGAGGCAGTGAGGACCAGCATCACTTTTCCCCGCTGGCACCTTTGCTGTGGCAGCAAAAGCTGGACGTTTGTCTTTTTTCCTCCGGAGGGCGCCGAAAGTGAAAAAAGGTGCTTTTGAGGCTAGAGTGCGCAGGAAAGCAGAGAGGGCCAAATTGTCTGGGGCATTTGAAGGGGTTCCAGGAGGCAGTGAGGACCAGCATCACTTTTCCCCGCTGGCACCTTTGCTGTGGCAGCAAAAGCTGGACGTTTGTCTTTTTTCCTCTGGGGGGCGCCGAAAGTGAAAAAAGGTGCTTTTGAGGCTAGAGTGCGCAGGAAAGCAGAGAGGGCCAAATTGTCTGGGGCATTTGAAGGGGTTCCAGGAGGCAGTGAGGACCAGCATCACTTTTCCCCGCTGGCACCTTTGCTGTGGCAGCAAAAGCTGGACGTTTGTCTTTTTTGCTCCGGAGGGCGCCGAAAGTGAAAAAAGGTGCTTTTGAGGCTAGAGTGCGCAGGAAAGCAGAGAGGGCCAAATTGTCTGGGGCATTTGAAGGGGTTCCAGGAGGCAGTGAGGACCAGCATCACTTTTCCCCGCTGGCACCTTTGCTGTGGCAGCAAAAGCTGGACGTTTGTCTTTTTTCCTCCGGAGGGCGCCGAAAGTGAAAAAAGGTGCTTTTGAGGCTAGAGTGCGCAGGAAAGCAGAGAGGGCCAAATTGTCTGGGGCATTTGAAGGGGTTCCAGGAGGCAGTGAGGACCAGCATCACTTTTCCCCGCTGGCACCTTTGCTGTGGCAGCAAAAGCTGGACGTTTGTCTTTTTTGCTCCGGAGGGCGCCGATACTGAAAAAAGGTGCTTTTGAGGCTAGAGTGCGCAGGAAAGCAGAGAGGGCCAAATTGTCTGGGGCATTTGAAGGGGTTCCAGGAGGCAGTGAGGACCAGCATCACTTTTCCCCGCTGGCACCTTTGCTGTGGCAGCAAAAGCTGGACGTTTGTCTTTTTTCCTCTGGGGGGCGCCGAAAGTGAAAAAAGGTGCTTTTGAGGCTAGAGTGCGCAGGAAAGCAGAGAGGGCCAAATTGTCTGGGGCATTTGAAGGGGTTCCAGGAGGCAGTGAGGACCAGCATCACTTTTCCCCGCTGGCACCTTTGCTGTGGCAGCAAAAGCTGGACGTTTGTCTTTTTTGCTCCGGAGGGCGCCGAAAGTGAAAAAAGGTGCTTTTGAGGCTAGAGTGCGCAGGAAAGCAGAGAGGGCCAAATTGTCTGGGGCATTTGAAGGGGTTCCAGGAGGCAGTGAGGACCAGCATCACTTTTCCCCGCTGGCACCTTTGCTGTGGCAGCAAAAGCTGGACGTTTGTCTTTTTTCCTCTGGGGGGCGCCGAAAGTGAAAAAAGGTGCTTTTGAGGCTAGAGTGCGCAGGAAAGCAGAGAGGGCCAAATTGTCTGGGGCATTTGAAGGGGTTCCAGGAGGCAGTGAGGACCAGCATCACTTTTCCCCGCTGGCACCTTTGCTGTGGCAGCAAAAGCTGGACGTTTGTCTTTTTTGCTCCAAACAGCGCTGAAAGTGAAAACCGGTGTTTTTGAGGCTAGAGTCCGCAGGAAAGCAGAGAGGGCCAAATTGTCTGGGGCATTTGAAGGGGTTCCAGGAGGCAGTGAGGACCAGCATCACTTTTCCCCGCTGGCACCTTTGCTGTGGCAGCAAAAGCTGGACGTTTGTCTTTTTTCCTCTGGGGGGCGCCGAAAGTGAAAAAAGGTGCTTTTGAGGCTAGAGTGCGCAGGAAAGTAGAGAGGGCCAAATTGTCTGGGGCATTTGAAGGGGTTCCAGGAGGCAGTGAGGACCAGCATCACTTTTCCCCGCTGGCACCTTTGCTGTGGCAGAAAAAGCTGGACGTTTGTCTTTTTTCCTCTGGGGGGCGCCGAAAGTGAAAAAAGGTGCTTTTGATGCTAGAGTGCGCAGGAAAGCAGAGAGGGCCAAATTGTCTGGGGCATTTGAAGGGGTTCCAGGAGGCAGTGAGGACCAGCATCACTTTTCCCCGCTGGCACCTTTGCTGTGGCAGCAAAAGCTGGACGTTTGTCTTTTTTCCTCTGGGGGGCGCCGAAAGTGAAAAAAGGTGCTTTTGAGGCTAGAGTGCGCAGGAAAGCAGAGAGGGCCAAATTGTCTGGGGCATTTGAAGGGGTTCCAGGAGGCAGTGAGGACCAGCATCACTTTTCCCCGCTGGCACCTTTGCTGTGGCAGCAAAAGCTGGACGTTTGTCTTTTTTCCTCTGGGGGGCGCCGAAAGTGAAAAAAGGTGCTTTTGAGGCTAGAGTGCGCAGGAAAGCAGAGAGGGCCAAATTGTCTGGGGCATTTGAAGGGGTTCCAGGAGGCAGTGAGGACCAGCATCACTTTTCCCCGCTGGCACCTTTGCTGTGGCAGCAAAAGCTGGACGTTTGTCTTTTTTCCTCTGGGGGGCGCCGAAAGTGAAAAAAGGTGCTTTTGAGGCTAGAGTGCGCAGGAAAGCAGAGAGGGCCAAATTGTCTGGGGCATTTGAAGGGGTTCCAGGAGGCAGTGAGGACCAGCATCACTTTTCCCCGCTGGCACCTTTGCTGTGGCAGCAAAAGCTGGACGTTTGTCTTTTTTGCTCCAAACAGCGCTGAAAGTGAAAACCGGTGTTTTTGAGGCTAGAGTCCGCAGGAAAGCAGAGAGGGCCAAATTGTCTGGGGCATTTGAAGGGGTTCCAGGAGGCAGTGAGGACCAGCATCACTTTTCCCGCTGGCACCTTTGCTGTGGCAGCAAAAGCTGGACGTTTGTCTTTTTCCTCTGGGGGGCGCCGAAAGTGAAAAAAGGTGCTTTTGAGGCTAGAGTGCGCAGGAAAGTAGAGAGGGCCAAATTGTCTGGGGCATTTGAAGGGGTTCCAGGAGGCAGTGAGGACCAGCATCACTTTTCCCCGCTGGCACCTTTGCTGTGGCAGCAAAAGCTGGACGTTTGTCTTTTTTCCTCTGGGGGGCGCCGAAAGTGAAAAAAAGGTGCTTTTGAGGCTAGAGTGCGCAGGAAAGCAGAGAGGGCCAAATTGTCTGGGGCATTTGAAGGGGTTCCAGGAGGCAGTGAGGACCAGCATCACTTTTCCCCGCTGGCACCTTTGCTGTGGCAGCAAAAGCTGGACGTTGTCTTTTTTGCTCCGGAGGGCGCCGAAAGTAAAAAAAGGTGCTTTTGAGGCTAGAGTGCACAGGAAAGCAGAGAGGGCCAAATTGTCTGGGGCATTTGAAGGGGTTCCAGGAGGCAGTGAGGACCAGCATCACTTTTCCCCGCTGGCACCTTTGCTGTGGCAGCAAAAGCTGGACGTTTGTCTTTTTTCCTCTGGGGGGCGCCGAAAGTGAAAAAAGGTGCTTTTGAGGCTAGAGTCCGCAGGAAAGCAGAGAGGGCCAAATTGTCTGGGGCATTTGAAGGGGTTCCAGGAGGGCAGTGAGGACCAGCATCACTTTTCCCCGCTGGCACCTTTGCTGTGGCAGCAAAAGCTGGACGTTTGTCTTTTTTTGCTCCGGAGGGCGCCGATACTGAAAAAAGGTGCTTTTGAGGCTAGAGTGCGCAGGAAAGCAGAGAGGGCCAAATTGTCTGGGGCATTTGAAGGGGTTCCAGGAGGCAGTGAGGACCAGCATCACTTTTCCCCGCTGGCACCTTTGCTGTGGCAGCAAAAGCTGGACGTTTGTCTTTTTTGCTCCGGAGGGCGCCGAAAGTAAAAAAAGGTGCTTTTGAGGCTAGAGTGCACAGGAAAGCAGAGAGGGCCAAATTGTCTGGGGCATTTGAAGGGGTTCCAGGAGGCAGTGAGGACCAGCATCACTTTTCCCCGCTGGCACCTTTGCTGTGGCAGCAAAAGCTGGACGTTTGTCTTTTTTGCTCCAAACAGCGCTGAAAGTGAAAACCGGTGTTTTTGAGGCTAGAGTCCGCAGGAAAGCAGAGAGGGCCAAATTGTCTGGGGCATTTGAAGGGGTTCCAGGAGGCAGTGAGGACCAGCATCACTTTTCCCCGCTGGCACCTTTGCTGTGGCAGCAAAAGCTGGACGTTTGTCTTTTTTCCTCTGGGGGGCGCCGAAAGTGAAAAAAGGTGCTTTTGAGGCTAGAGTGCGCAGGAAAGTAGAGAGGGCCAAATTGTCTGGGGCATTTGAAGGGGTTCCAGGAGGCAGTGAGGACCAGCATCACTTTTCCCCGCTGGCACCTTTGCTGTGGCAGCAAAAGCTGGACGTTTGTCTTTTTTCCTCTGGGGGGCGCCGAAAGTGAAAAAAGGTGCTTTTGAGGCTAGAGTGCGCAGGAAAGCAGAGAGGGCCAAATTGTCTGGGGCATTTGAAGGGGTTCCAGGAGGCAGTGAGGACCAGCATCACTTTTCCCCGCTGGCACCTTTGCTGTGGCAGCAAAAGCTGGACGTTTGTCTTTTTTGCTCCGGAGGGCGCCGAAAGTGAAAAAAGGTGCTTTTGAGGCTAGAGTGCGCAGGAAAGCAGAGAGGGCCAAATTGTCTGGGGCATTTGAAGGGGTTCCAGGAGGCAGTGAGGACCAGCATCACTTTTCCCCGCTGGCACCTTTGCTGTGGCAGCAAAAGCTGGACGTTTGTCTTTTTTCCTCTGGGGGGCGCCGAAAGTGAAAAAAGGTGCTTTTGAGGCTAGAGTGCGCAGGAAAGCAGAGAGGGCCAAATTTTCTGGGGCATTTGAAGGGGTTCCAGGAGGCAGTGAGGACCAGCATCACTTTTCCCCGCTGGCACCTTTGCTGTGGCAGCAAAAGCTGGACGTTTGTCTTTTTTGCTCCAAACAGCGCTGAAAGTGAAAACCGGTGTTTTTGAGGCTAGAGTCCGCAGGAAAGCAGAGAGGGCCAAATTGTCTGGGGCATTTGAAGGGGTTCCAGGAGGCAGTGAGGACCAGCATCACTTTTCCCCGCTGGCACCTTTGCTGTGGCAGCAAAAGCTGGACGTTTGTCTTTTTTCCTCTGGGGGGCGCCGAAAGTGAAAAAAGGTGCTTTTGAGGCTAGAGTGCGCAGGAAAGTAGAGAGGGCCAAATTGTCTGGGGCATTTGAAGGGGTTCCAGGAGGCAGTGAGGACCAGCATCACTTTTCCCCGCTGGCACCTTTGCTGTGGCAGCAAAAGCTGGACGTTTGTCTTTTTTCCTCTGGGGGGCGCCGAAAGTGAAAAAAGGTGCTTTTGAGGCTAGAGTGCGCAGGAAAGCAGAGAGGCCAAATTGTCTGGGGCATTTGAAGGGGTTCCAGGAGGCAGTGAGGACCAGCATCACTTTTCCCCGCTGGCACCTTTGCTGTGGCAGCAAAAGCTGGACGTTTGTCTTTTTTCCTCTGGGGGGCGCCGAAAGTGAAAAAAGGTGCTTTTGAGGCTAGAGTGCGCAGGAAAGCAGAGAGGGCCAAATTGTCTGGGGCATTTGAAAGGGGTTCCAGGAGGCAGTGAGGACCAGCATC
>NW_028128778.1:0-62372 GCF_965231255.1 Vanellus vanellus | reverse complement strand
CGCTATCCTGAAAAGCAACTTTTTTCACTTTCGGCGCTGTTTGGAGCAAAAAGACAAACGTCCAGCTTTTGCTGCCACAGCAAAGGTGCCAGTGGGTAAAAATGATGCTGCTTCTCACTGCCTCCTGGAACCCCTTCAAATGCCCCACACAATTTGGCCCTCTCTGCTTTCCTGAAAAGTCTATCCTCAAAAGCACCTTTTTTCACTTTCGGCGCTGTTTGGAGCAAAAAAGACAAACGTCCAGCTTTTGCTGCCACAGCAAAGGTGCCAGCGGGGAAAAGTGATGCTGGTCCTCACTGCCTCCTGGAACCCCTTCAAATGCCCCAGACAATTTGGCCCTCTCTGCTTTCCTGCGCACGCTATCCTCAAATGCACCTTTTTTCACTTTCGGCGCTGTTTGGAGCAAAAAAGACAAACGTCCAGCTTTTGCTGCCACAGCAAAGGTGCCAGCGGGGAAAAGTGATGCTGGTCCTCACTGCCTCCTGGAACCCCTTCAAATGCCCCACACAATTTGGCCCTCTCTGCTTTCCTGAAAAGTCTATCCTCAAAAGCACCTTTTTTCACTTTCGGCGCTGTTTGGAGCAAAAAAGACAAACGTCCAGCTTTTGCTGCCACAGCAAAGGTGCCAGCGGGGAAAAGTGATGCTGGTCCTCACTGCCTCCTGGAACCCCTTCAAATGCCCCAGACAATTTGGCCCTCTCTGCTTTCCTGCGCACTCTATCCTCAAAAGCACCTTTTTTCACTTTCGGCGTTGTTTGGAGCAAAAAAGACAAACGTCCAGCTTTTGCTGCCACAGCAAAGGTGCCAGCGGGGAAAAGTGATGCTGCTTCTCACTGCCTCCTGGAACCCCTTCAAATGCCCCAGACAATTTGGCCCTCTCTGCTTTCCTGCGCACGCTATCCTCAAAAGCACCTTTTTTCACTTTCGGCGCTGTTTGGAGCAAAAAAGACAAACGTCCAGCTTTTGCTGCCACAGCAAAGGTGCCAGTGGGGAAAAGTGATGCTGCTTCTCACTGCCTCCTGGAACCCCTTGAAATGCCCCACACAATTTGGCCCTCTCTGCTTTCCTGCGCACTCTATCCTCAAAAGCACCTTTTTTCACTTTCGGCGTTGTTTGGAGCAAAAAAGACAAACGTCCAGCTTTTGCTGCCACAGCAAAGGTGCCAGCGGGAAAAGTGATGCTGCTTCTCACTGCCTCCTGGAACCCCTTCAAATGCCCCAGACAATTTGGCCCTCTCTGCTTTCCTGCGCACGCTATCCTCAAAAGCACCTTTTTTCACTTTCGGCGCTGTTTGGAGCAAAAAAGACAAACGTCCAGCTTTTGCTGCCACAGCAAAGGTGCCAGCAGGTAAAAGTGATGCTGCTTCTCACTGCCTCCTGGAACCCCTTCAAATGCCCCACACAATTTGGCCCTCTCTGCTTTCCTGCGCACTCTATCCTCAAAAGCACCTTTGCTGTGGCAGCAAAAGATGGACGTTTGTCTTTTTTGCTCCAAACAGCGCCGAAAGTGAAAAAAGGTGCTTTTGAGGATAGAGTGCGCAGGAAAGCAGAGAGGGCCAAATTGTCTGGGGCATTTGAAGGGGTTCCAGGAGGCAGTGAGAAGCAGCATCACTTTTCCCCGCTGGCACCTTTGCTGTGGCAGCAAAAGCTGGACGTTTGTCTTTTTTGCTCCAAAGAGCGCCGAAAGTGAAAAAAGGTGCTTTTGAGGATAGCGTGCGCAGGAAAGCAGAGAGGGCCAAATTGTCTGGGGCATTTGAAGGGGTTCCAGGAGGCAGTGAGGACCAGCATCACTTTTCCCCGCTGGCACCTTTGCTGTGGCAGCAAAAGCTGGACGTTTGTCTTTTTTGCTCCAAACAGCGCCAAAAGTGAAAAAATTTGCTTTTCAGGATAGAGTGAGCAGGAAAGCAGAGAGGGCCAAATTGTCTGGGGCATTTGAAGGGGTTCCAGGAGGCAGTGAGAAGCAGCATCACTTTTCCCCGCTGGCACCTTTGCTGTGGCAGCAAAAGCTGGACGTTTGTCTTTTTTGCTCCAAACAGCGCCGAAAGTGAAAAAAGGTGCTTTTGAGGATAGCGTGCGCAGGAAAGCAGAGAGGGCCAAATTGTGTGGGGCATTTGAAGGGGTTCCAGGAGGCAGTGAGGACCAGCATCACTTTTCCCCGCTGGCACCTTTGCTGTGGCAGCAAAAGCTGGACGTTTGTCTTTTTTGCTCCAAACAGCGCCGAAAGTGAAAAAAGGTGCTTTTGAGGATAGAGTGAGCAGGAAAGCAGAGAGGGCCAAATTGTCTGGGGCATTTGAAGGGGTTCCAGGAGGCAGTGAGGACCAGCATCACTTTTCCCCGCTGGCACCTTTGCTGTGGCAGCAAAAGCTGGACGTTTGTCTTTTTTGCTCCAAACAGCGCCGAAAGTGAAAAAAGGTGCTTTTGAGGATAGCGTGCGCAGGAAAGCAGAGAGGGCCAAATTGTCTGGGGCATTTGAAGGGGTTCCAGGAGGCAGTGAGAAGCAGCATCACTTTTCCCCGCTGGCACCTTTGCTGTGGCAGCAAAAGCTGGACGTTTGTCTTTTTTGCTCCAAACAGCGCCGAAAGTGAAAAAAGGTGCTTTTGAGGATAGAGTGAGCAGGAAAGCAGAGAGGGCCAAATTGTCTGGGGCATTTGAAGGGGTTCCAGGAGGCAGTGAGAAGCAGCATCACTTTTCCCCGCTGGCACCTTTGCTGTGGCAGCAAAAGCTGGACGTTTGTCTTTTTTGCTCCAAACAGCGCCGAAAGTGAAAAAAGGTGCTTTTGAGGATAGAGTGCGCAGGAAAGCAGAGAGGGCCAAATTGTCTGGGGCATTTGAAGGGGTTCCAGGAGGCAGTGAGAAGCAGCATCACTTTTCCCCGCTGGCACCTTTGCTGTGGCAGCAAAAGCTGGACGTTTGTCTTTTTTGCTCCAAAGAGCGCCGAAAGTGAAAAAAGGTGCTTTTGAGGATAGCGTGCGCAGGAAAGCAGAGAGGGCCAAATTGTCTGGGGCATTTGAAGGGGTTCCAGGAGGCAGTGAGGACCAGCATCACTTTTCCCCGCTGGCACCTTTGCTGTGGCAGCAAAAGCTGGACGTTTGTCTTTTTTGCTCCAAACAGCGCCAAAAGTGAAAAAATTTGCTTTTCAGGATAGAGTGAGCAGGAAAGCAGAGAGGGCCAAATTGTCTGGGGCATTTGAAGGGGTTCCAGGAGGCAGTGAGAAGCAGCATCACTTTTCCCCGCTGGCACCTTTGCTGTGGCAGCAAAAGCTGGACGTTTGTCTTTTTTGCTCCAAACAGCGCCGAAAGTGAAAAAAGGTGCTTTTGAGGATAGCGTGCGCAGGAAAGCAGAGAGGGCCAAATTGTGTGGGGCATTTGAAGGGGTTCCAGGAGGCAGTGAGGACCAGCATCACTTTTCCCCGCTGGCACCTTTGCTGTGGCAGCAAAAGCTGGACGTTTGTCTTTTTTGCTCCAAACAGCGCCGAAAGTGAAAAAAGGTGCTTTTGAGGATAGAGTGCGCAGGAAAGCAGAGAGGGCCAAATTGTCTGGGGCATTTGAAGGGGTTCCAGGAGGCAGTGAGGACCAGCATCACTTTTCCCCGCTGGCACCTTTGCTGTGGCAGCAAAAGCTGGACGTTTGTCTTTTTTGCTCCAAACAGCGCTGAAAGTGAAAAAAGGTGCTTTTGAGGATAGCGTGCGCAGGAAAGCAGAGAGGGCCAAATTGTCTGGGGCATTTGAAGGGGTTCCAGGAGGCAGTGAGGACCAGCATCACTTTTCCCCGCTGGCACCTTTGCTGTGGCAGCAAAAGCTGGACGTTTGTCTTTTTTGCTCCAAACAGCGCCGAAAGTGAAAAAAGGTGCATTTGAGGATAGCGTGCGCAGGAAAGCAGAGAGGGCCAAATTGTCTGGGGCATTTGAAGGGGTTCCAGGAGGCAGTGAGAAGCAGCATCACTTTTCCCCGCTGGCACCTTTGCTGTGGCAGCAAAAGCTGGACGTTTGTCTTTTTTGCTCCAAACAGCGCCAAAAGTGAAAAAAGTTGCTTTTCAGGATAGAGTGAGCAGGAAAGCAGAGAGGGCCAAATTGTGTGGGGCATTTGAAGGGGTTCCAGGAGGCAGTGAGAAGCAGCATCACTTTTCCCCACTGGCACCTTTGCTGTGGCAGCAAAAGCTGGACGTTTGTCTTTTTTGCTCCAAACAGCGCCGAAAGTGAAAAAAGGTGCTTTTGAGGATAGCGTGCGCAGGAAAGCAGAGAGGGCCAAATTGTCTGGGGCATTTGAAGGGGTTCCAGGAGGCAGTGAGGACCAGCATCACTTTTCCCCGCTGGCACCTTTGCTGTGGCAGCAAAAGCTGGACGTTTGTCTTTTTTGCTCCAAACAGCGCCGAAAGTGAAAAAAGGTGCATTTGAGGATAGCGTGCGCAGGAAAGCAGAGAGGGCCAAATTGTCTGGGGCATTTGAAGGGGTTCCAGGTAGCAGTGAGAAGCAGCATCACTTTTCCCCGCTGGCACCTTTGCTGTGGCAGCAAAAGCTGGACGTTTGTCTTTTTTGCTCCAAACAGCGCTGAAAGTGAAAAAAGGTGCTTTTGAGGATAGCGTGCGCAGGAAAGCAGAGAGGGCCAAATTGTCTGGGGCATTTGAAGGGGTTCCAGGAGGCAGTGAGGACCAGCATCACTTTTCCCCGCTGGCACCTTTGCTGTGGCAGCAAAAGCTGGACGTTTGTCTTTTTTGCTCCAAACAGCGCCGAAAGTGAAAAAAGGTGCTTTTGAGGATAGACTTTTCAGGAAAGCAGAGAGGGCCAAATTGTGTGGGGCATTTGAAGGGGTTCCAGGAGGCAGTGAGGACCAGCATCACTTTTCCCCGCTGGCACCTTTGCTGTGGCAGCAAAAGCTGGACGTTTGTCTTTTTTGCTCCAAACAGCGCCGAAAGTGAAAAATGGTGCTTTTGAGGATAGAGTGCGCAGGAAAGCAGAGAGGGCCAAATTGTGTGGGGCATTTGAAGGGGTTCCAGGAGGCAGTGAGAAGCAGCATCACTTTTCCCCGCTGGCACCTTTGCTGTGGCAGCAAAAGCTGGACGTTTGTCTTTTTTGCTCCAAACAGCGCCGAAAGTGAAAAAAGGTGCATTTGAGGATAGCGTGCGCAGGAAAGCAGAGAGGGCCAAATTGTGTGGGGCATTTGAAGGGGTTCCAGGAGGCAGTGAGGACCAGAACCACTTTTCCCCGCTGGCACCTTTGCTGTGGCAGCAAAAGCTGGACGTTTGTCTTTTTTGCTCCAAACAACGCCGAAAGTGAAAAAAGGTGCTTTTGAGGATAGAGTGAGCAGGAAAGCAGAGAGGGCCAAATTGTGTGGGGCATTTGAAGGGGTTCCAGGAGGCAGTGAGAAGCAGCATCACTTTTCCCCGCTGGCACCTTTGCTGTGGCAGCAAAAGCTGGACGTTTGTCTTTTTTGCTCCAAACAGCGCCGAAAGTGAAAAAAGGTGCTTTTGAGGATAGAGTGAGCAGGAAAGCAGAGAGGGCCAAATTGTCTGGGGCATTTGAAGGGGTTCCAGGAGGCAGTGAGAAGCAGCATCACTTTTCCCCACTGGCACCTTTGCTGTGGCAGCAAAAGCTGGACGTTTGTCTTTTTTGCTCCAAACAGCGCCGAAAGTGAAAAAAGGTGCTTTTGAGGATAGCGTGCGCAGGAAAGCAGAGAGGGCCAAATTGTCTGGGGCATTTGAAGGGGTTCCAGGAGGCAGTGAGAAGCAGCATCACTTTTCCCCGCTGGCACCTTTGCTGTGGCAGCAAAAGCTGGACGTTTGTCTTTTTTGCTCCAAACAACGCCGAAAGTGAAAAAAGGTGCTTTTGAGGATAGAGTGCGCAGGAAAGCAGAGAGGGCCAAATTGTCTGGGGCATTTGAAGGGGTTCCAGGAGGCAGTGAGGACCAGCATCACTTTTCCCCGCTGGCACCTTTGCTGTGGCAGCAAAAGCTGGACGTTTGTCTTTTTTGCTCCAAACAGCGCCGAAAGTGAAAAAAGGTGCTTTTGAGGATAGACTTTTCAGGAAAGCAGAGAGGGCCAAATTGTGTGGGGCATTTGAAGGGGTTCCAGGAGGCAGTGAGGACCAGCATCACTTTTCCCCGCTGGCACCTTTGCTGTGGCAGCAAAAGCTGGACGTTTGTCTTTTTTGCTCCAAACAGCGCCGAAAGTGAAAAAAGGTGCATTTGAGGATAGCGTGCGCAGGAAAGCAGAGAGGGCCAAATTGTCTGGGGCATTTGAAGGGGTTCCAGGAGGCAGTGAGGACCAGCATCACTTTTCCCCGCTGGCACCTTTGCTGTGGCAGCAAAAGCTGGACGTTTGTCTTTTTTGCTCCAAACAGCGCCGAAAGTGAAAAAAGGTGCTTTTGAGGATAGAGTGCGCAGGAAAGCAGAGAGGGCCAAATTGTCTGGGGCATTTGAAGGGGTTCCAGGAGGCAGTGAGGACCAGCATCACTTTTCCCCGCTGGCACCTTTGCTGTGGCAGCAAAAGCTGGACGTTTGTCTTTTTTGCTCCAAACAGCGCCGAAAGTGAAAAAAGGTGCTTTTGAGGATAGAGTGCGCAGGAAAGCAGAGAGGGCCAAATTGTGTGGGGCATTTGAAGGGGTTCCAGGAGGCAGTGAGAAGCAGCATCACTTTTACCTGCTGGCACCTTTGCTGTGGCAGCAAAAGCTGGACGTTTGTCTTTTTTGCTCCAAACAGCGCCGAAAGTGAAAAAAGGTGCTTTTGAGGATAGCGTGCGCAGGAAAGCAGAGAGGGCCAAATTGTCTGGGGCATTTGAAGGGGTTCCAGGAGGCAGTGAGAAGCAGCATCACTTTTCCCCGCTGGCACCTTTGCTGTGGCAGCAAAAGCTGGACGTTTGTCTTTTTTGCTCCAAACAACGCCGAAAGTGAAAAAAGGTGCTTTTGAGGATAGAGTGCGCAGGAAAGCAGAGAGGGCCAAATTGTGTGGGGCATTTCAAGGGGTTCCAGGAGGCAGTGAGAAGCAGCATCACTTTTCCCCACTGGCACCTTTGCTGTGGCAGCAAAAGCTGGACGTTTGTCTTTTTTGCTCCAAACAGCGCCGAAAGTGAAAAAAGGTGCTTTTGAGGATAGCGTGCGCAGGAAAGCAGAGAGGGCCAAATTGTCTGGGGCATTTGAAGGGGTTCCAGGAGGCAGTGAGAAGCAGCATCACTTTTCCCCGCTGGCACCTTTGCTGTGGCAGCAAAAGCTGGACGTTTGTCTTTTTTGCTCCAAACAACGCCGAAAGTGAAAAAAGGTGCTTTTGAGGATAGAGTGCGCAGGAAAGCAGAGAGGGCCAAATTGTCTGGGGCATTTGAAGGGGTTCCAGGAGGCAGTGAGGACCAGCATCACTTTTCCCCGCTGGCACCTTTGCTGTGGCAGCAAAAGCTGGACGTTTGTCTTTTTTGCTCCAAACAGCGCCGAAAGTGAAAAAAGGTGCTTTTGAGGATAGACTTTTCAGGAAAGCAGAGAGGGCCAAATTGTGTGGGGCATTTGAAGGGGTTCCAGGAGGCAGTGAGGACCAGCATCACTTTTCCCCGCTGGCACCTTTGCTGTGGCAGCAAAAGCTGGACGTTTGTCTTTTTTGCTCCAAACAGCGCCGAAAGTGAAAAAAGGTGCATTTGAGGATAGCGTGCGCAGGAAAGCAGAGAGGGCCAAATTGTCTGGGGCATTTGAAGGGGTTCCAGGAGGCAGTGAGGACCAGCATCACTTTTCCCCGCTGGCACCTTTGCTGTGGCAGCAAAAGCTGGACGTTTGTCTTTTTTGCTCCAAACAGCGCCGAAAGTGAAAAAAGGTGCTTTTGAGGATAGACTTTTCAGGAAAGCAGAGAGGGCCAAATTGTGTGGGGCATTTGAAGGGGTTCCAGGAGGCAGTGAGAAGCAGCATCATTTTTACCCACTGGCACCTTTGCTGTGGCAGCAAAAGCTGGACGTTTGTCTTTTTTGCTCCAAACAGCGCCGAAAGTGAAAAAAGTTGCTTTTCAGGATAGCGTGCGCAGGAAAGCAGATAGGGCCAAATTGTCTGGGGCATTTGAAGGGGTTCCAGGAGGCAGTGAGGACCAGCATCACTTTTCCCCGCTGGCACCTTTGCTGTGGCAGCAAAAGCTGGACGTTTGTCTTTTTTGCTCCAAACAGCGCCGAAAGTGAAAAAAGGTGCTTTTGAGGATAGAGTGCGCAGGAAAGCAGAGAGGGCCAAATTGTCTGGGGCATTTGAAGGGGTTCCAGGAGGCAGTGAGGACCAGCATCACTTTTCCCCGCTGGCACCTTTGCTGTGGCAGCAAAAGCTGGACGTTTGTCTTTTTTGCTCCAAACAGCGCCGAAAGTGAAAAAAGGTGCATTTGAGGATAGCGTGCGCAGGAAAGCAGAGAGGGCCAAATTGTCTGGGGCATTTGAAGGGGTTCCAGGAGGCAGTGAGAAGCAGCATCACTTTTCCCTGCTGGCACCTTTGCTGTGGCAGCAAAAGCTGGACGTTTGTCTTTTTTGCTCCAAACAGCGCCGAAAGTGAAAAAAGGTGCTTTTGAGCATAGACTTTTCAGGAAAGCAGAGAGGGCCAAATTGTGTGGGACATTTGAAGGGGTTCCAGGAGGCAGTGAGAAGCAGCATCACTTTTCCCCGCTGGCACCTTTGCTGTGGCAGCAAAAGCTGGACGTTTGTCTTTTTTGCTCCAAACAACGCCGAAAGTGAAAAAAGGTGCTTTTGAGGATAGAGTGCGCAGGAAAGCAGAGAGGGCCAAATTGTGTGGGGCATTTCAAGGGGTTCCAGGAGGCAGTGAGAAGCAGCATCACTTTTCCCCACTGGCACCTTTGCTGTGGCAGCAAAAGCTGGACGTTTGTCTTTTTTGCTCCAAACAGCGCCGAAAGTGAAAAAAGGTGCTTTTGAGGATAGCGTGCGCAGGAAAGCAGAGAGGGCCAAATTGTCTGGGGCATTTGAAGGGGTTCCAGGAGGCAGTGAGAAGCAGCATCACTTTTCCCCGCTGGCACCTTTGCTGTGGCAGCAAAAGCTGGACGTTTGTCTTTTTTGCTCCAAACAACGCCGAAAGTGAAAAAAGGTGCTTTTGAGGATAGAGTGCGCAGGAAAGCAGAGAGGGCCAAATTGTCTGGGGCATTTGAAGGGGTTCCAGGAGGCAGTGAGGACCAGCATCACTTTTCCCCGCTGGCACCTTTGCTGTGGCAGCAAAAGCTGGACGTTTGTCTTTTTTGCTCCAAACAGCGCCGAAAGTGAAAAAAGGTGCTTTTGAGGATAGACTTTTCAGGAAAGCAGAGAGGGCCAAATTGTGTGGGGCATTTGAAGGGGTTCCAGGAGGCAGTGAGGACCAGCATCACTTTTCCCCGCTGGCACCTTTGCTGTGGCAGCAAAAGCTGGACGTTTGTCTTTTTTGCTCCAAACAGCGCCGAAAGTGAAAAAAGGTGCATTTGAGGATAGCGTGCGCAGGAAAGCAGAGAGGGCCAAATTGTCTGGGGCATTTGAAGGGGTTCCAGGAGGCAGTGAGGACCAGCATCACTTTTCCCCGCTGGCACCTTTGCTGTGGCAGCAAAAGCTGGACGTTTGTCTTTTTTGCTCCAAACAGCGCCGAAAGTGAAAAAAGGTGCTTTTGAGGATAGACTTTTCAGGAAAGCAGAGAGGGCCAAATTGTGTGGGGCATTTGAAGGGGTTCCAGGAGGCAGTGAGGACCAGCATCACTTTTCCCCGCTGGCACCTTTGCTGTGGCAGCAAAAGCTGGACGTTTGTCTTTTTTGCTCCAAACAGCGCCGAAAGTGAAAAAAGGTGCTTTTGAGGATAGCGTGCGCAGGAAAGCAGAGAGGGCCAAATTGTCTGGGGCATTTGAAGGGGTTCCAGGAGGCAGTGAGAAGCAGCATCACTTTTCCCTGCTGGCACCTTTGCTGTGGCAGCAAAAGCTGGACGTTTGTCTTTTTTGCTCCAAACAGCGCCGAAAGTGAAAAAAGGTGCTTTTGAGGATAGCGTGCGCAGGAAAGCAGAGAGGGCCAAATTGTGTGGGGCATTTGAAGGGGTTCCAGGAGGCAGTGAGGACCAGCATCACTTTTCCCCGCTGGCACCTTTGCTGTGGCAGCAAAAGCTGGACGTTTGTCTTTTTTGCTCCAAACAGCGCCGAAAGTGAAAAAAGGTGCTTTTGAGGATAGACTTTTCAGGAAAGCAGAGAGGGCCAAATTGTCTGGGGCATTTGAAGGGGTTCCAGGAGGCAGTGAGGACCAGCATCACTTTTCCCCGCTGGCACCTTTGCTGTGGCAGCAAAAGCTGGACGTTTGTCTTTTTTGCTCCAAACAGCGCCGAAAGTGAAAAAAGGTGCATTTGAGGATAGCGTGCGCAGGAAAGCAGAGAGGGCCAAATTGTCTGGGGCATTTGAAGGGGTTCCAGGAGGCAGTGAGAAGCAGCATCACTTTTCCCTGCTGGCACCTTTGCTGTGGCAGCAAAAGCTGGACGTTTGTCTTTTTTGCTCCAAACAGCGCCGAAAGTGAAAAAAGGTGCTTTTGAGCATAGACTTTTCAGGAAAGCAGAGAGGGCCAAATTGTGTGGGGCATTTGAAGGGGTTCCAGGAGGCAGTGAGGACCAGCATCACTTTTCCCCGCTGGCACCTTTGCTGTGGCAGCAAAAGCTGGACGTTTGTCTTTTTTGCTCCAAACAGCGCCGAAAGTGAAAAAAGGTGCTTTTGAGGATAGCGTGCGTAGGAAAGCAGAGAGGGCCAAATTGTCTGGGGCATTTGAAGGGGTTCCAGGAGGCAGTGAGAAGCAGCATCACTTTTCCCCGCTGGCACCTTTGCTGTGGCAGCAAAAGCTGGACGTTTGTCTTTTTTGCTCCAAACAGCGCCGAAAGTGAAAAAAGGTGCTTTTGAGGATAGCGTGCGCAGGAAAGCAGAGAGGGCCAAATTGTGTGGGGCATTTGAAGGGGTTCCAGGAGGCAGTGAGGACCAGCATCACTTTTCCCCGCTGGCACCTTTGCTGTGGCAGCAAAAGCTGGACGTTTGTCTTTTTTGCTCCAAACAGCGCCGAAAGTGAAAAAAGGTGCTTTTGAGGATAGAGTGCGCAGGAAAGCAGAGAGGGCCAAATTGTCTGGGGCATTTGAAGGGGTTCCAGGAGGCAGTGAGAAGCAGCATCACTTTTCCCCGCTGGCACCTTTGCTGTGGCAGCAAAAGCTGGACGTTTGTCTTTTTTGCTCCAAACAGCGCCGAAAGTGAAAAAAGGTGCTTTTGAGGATAGCGTGCGCAGGAAAGCAGAGAGGGCCAAATTGTCTGGGGCATTTGAAGGGGTTCCAGGAGGCAGTGAGGACCAGCATCACTTTTCCCCGCTGGCACCTTTGCTGTGGCAGCAAAAGCTGGACGTTTGTCTTTTTTGCTCCAAACAGCGCCGAAAGTGAAAAAAGGTGCATTTGAGGATAGCGTGCGCAGGAAAGCAGAGAGGGCCAAATTGTCTGGGGCATTTGAAGGGGTTCCAGGAGGCAGTGAGGACCAGCATCACTTTTCCCCGCTGGCACCTTTGCTGTGGCAGCAAAAGCTGGACGTTTGTCTTTTTTGCTCCAAGCAGCGCCGAAAGTGAAAAAAGGTGCTTTTGAGGATAGACTTTTCAGGAAAGCAGAGAGGGCCAAATTGTGTGGGGCATTTGAAGGGGTTCCAGGAGGCAGTGAGAAGCAGCATCACTTTTCCCCACTGGCACCTTTGCTGTGGCAGCAAAAGCTGGACGTTTGTCTTTTTTGCTCCAAACAGCGCCGAAAGTGAAAAAAGGTGCATTTGAGGATAGCGTGCGCAGGAAAGCAGAGAGGGCCAAATTGTCTGGGGCATTTGAAGGGGTTCCAGGAGGCAGTGAGAAGCAGCATCACTTTTCCCCGCTGGCACCTTTGCTGTGGCAGCAAAAGCTGGACGTTTGTCTTTTTTGCTCCAAACAGCGCCGAAAGTGAAAAAAGGTGCTTTTGAGGATAGCGTGCGCAGGAAAGCAGAGAGGGCCAAATTGTGTGGGGCATTTGAAGGGGTTCCAGGAGGCAGTGAGAAGCAGCATCATTTTTACCCACTGGCACCTTTGCTGTGGCAGCAAAAGCTGGACGTTTGTCTTTTTTGCTCCAAACAGCGCCGAAAGTGAAAAAAGTTGCTTTTCAGGATAGCGTGCGCAGGAAAGCAGATAGGGCCAAATTGTCTGGGGCATTTGAAGGGGTTCCAGGAGGCAGTGAGGACCAGCATCACTTTTCCCCGCTGGCACCTTTGCTGTGGCAGCAAAAGCTGGACGTTTGTCTTTTTTGCTCCAAACAGCGCCGAAAGTGAAAAAAGGTGCTTTTGAGGATAGCGTGCGCAGGAAAGCAGAGAGGGCCAAATTGTCTGGGGCATTTGAAGGGGTTCCAGGAGGCAGTGAGGACCAGCATCACTTTTCCCCACTGGCACCTTTGCTGTGGCAGCAAAAGCTGGACGTTTGTCTTTTTTGCTCCAAACAGCGCCGAAAGTGAAAAAAGGTGCTTTTGAGGATAGACTTTTCAGGAAAGCAGAGAGGGTCAAATTGTGTGGGGCATTTGAAGGGGTTCCAGGAGGCAGTGAGGACCAGCATCACTTTTCCCCGCTGGCACCTTTGCTGTGGCAGCAAAAGCTGGACGTTTGTCTTTTTTGCTCCAAACAGCGCCGAAAGTGAAAAAAGGTGCTTTTGAGGATAGAGTGCGCAGGAAAGCAGAGAGGGCCAAATTGTCTGGGGCATTTGAAGGGGTTCCAGGAGGCAGTGAGAAGCAGCATCACTTTTCCCCACTGGCACCTTTGCTGTGGTAGCAAAAGCTGGACGTTTGTCTTTTTTGCTCCAAACAGCGCCGAAAGTGAAAAAAGGTGCTTTTGAGGATAGCGTGCGCAGGAAAGCAGAGAGGGCCAAATTGTCTGGGGCATTTGAAGGGGTTCCAGGAGGCAGTGAGAAGCAGCATCACTTTTCCCCACTGGCACCTTTGCTGTGGCAGCAAAAGCTGGACGTTTGTCTTTTTTGCTCCAAACAGCGCCGAAAGTGAAAAAAGGTGCTTTTGAGGATAGAGTGAGCAGGAAAGCAGAGAGGGCCAAATTGTGTGGGGCATTTGAAGGGGTTCCAGGAGGCAGTGAGAAGCAGCATCACTTTTCCCCACTGGCACCTTTGCTGTGGCAGCAAAAGCTGGACGTTTGTCTTTTTTGCTCCAAACAGCGCCGAAAGTGAAAAAAGTTGCATTTGAGGATAGAGTGAGCAGGAAAGCAGAGAGGGCCAAATTGTGTGGGGCATTTGAAGGGGTTCCAGGAGGCAGTGAGAAGCAGCATCACTTTTCCCCACTGGCACCTTTGCTGTGGCAGCAAAAGCTGGACGTTTGTCTTTTTTGCTCCAAACAGCGCCGAAAGTGAAAAAAGGTGCTTTTGAGGATAGAGTGCGCAGGAAAGCAGAGAGGGCCAAATTGTCTGGGGCATTTGAAGGGGTTCCAGGAGGCAGTGAGAAGCAGCATCACTTTTCCCCACTGGCACCTTTGCTGTGGCAGCAAAAGCTGGACGTTTGTCTTTTTTGCTCCAAACAGCGCCGAAAGTGAAAAAAGGTGCATTTGAGGATAGCGTGCGCAGGAAAGCAGAGAGGGCCAAATTGTCTGGGGCATTTGAAGGGGTTCCAGGAGGCAGTGAGAAGCAGCATCACTTTTCCCCGCTGGCACCTTTGCTGTGGCAGCAAAAGCTGGACGTTTGTCTTTTTTGCTCCAAACAGCGCCGAAAGTGAAAAAAGGTGCTTTTGAGGATAGAGTGCGCAGGAAAGCAGAGAGGGCCAAATTGTGTGGGGCATTTGAAGGGGTTCCAGGAGGCAGTGAGGACCAGCATCACTTTTCCCCGCTGGCACCTTTGCTGTGGCAGCAAAAGCTGGACGTTTGTCTTTTTTGCTCCAAACAGCGCCGAAAGTGAAAAAAGGTGCATTTGAGGATAGCGTGCGCAGGAAAGCAGAGAGGGCCAAATTGTCTGGGGCATTTGAAGGGGTTCCAGGAGGCAGTGAGAAGCAGCATCACTTTTCCCCGCTGGCACCTTTGCTGTGGCAGCAAAAGCTGGACGTTTGTCTTTTTTGCTCCAAACAGCGCCGAAAGTGAAAAAAGGTGCTTTTGAGGATAGACTTTTCAGGAAAGCAGAGAGGGCCAAATTGTGTGGGGCATTTGAAGGGGTTCCAGGAGGCAGTGAGGACCAGCATCACTTTTCCCCGCTGGCACCTTTGCTGTGGCAGCAAAAGCTGGACGTTTGTCTTTTTTGCTCCAAACAGCGCCGAAAGTGAAAAAAGGTGCTTTTGAGGATAGCGTGCGCAGGAAAGCAGAGAGGGCCAAATTGTCTGGGGCATTTGAAGGGGTTCCAGGAGGCAGTGAGGACCAGCATCACTTTTCCCCGCTGGCACCTTTGCTGTGGCAGCAAAAGCTGGACGTTTGTCTTTTTTGCTCCAAACAGCGCCGAAAGTGAAAAAAGTTGCTTTTCAGGATAGCGTGCGCAGGAAAGCAGAGAGGGCCAAATTGTCTGGGGCATTTGAAGGGGTTCCAGGAGGCAGTGAGAAGCAGCATCACTTTTCCCCACTGGCACCTTTGCTGTGGCAGCAAAAGCTGGACGTTTGTCTTTTTTGCTCCAAACAGCGCCGAAAGTGAAAAAAGTTGCTTTTGAGGATAGACTTTTCAGGAAAGCAGAGAGGGCCAAATTGTGTGGGGCATTTGAAGGGGTTCCAGGAGGCAGTGAGGACCAGCATCACTTTTCCCCGCTGGCACCTTTGCTGTGGCAGCAAAAGCTGGACGTTTGTCTTTTTTGCTCCAAACAGCGCCGAAAGTGAAAAAAGGTGCATTTGAGGATAGCGTGCGCAGAAAAGCAGAGAGGGCCAAATTGTCTGGGGCATTTGAAGGGGTTCCAGGAGGCAGTGAGAAGCAGCATCACTTTTCCCCGCTGGCACCTTTGCTGTGGCAGCAAAAGCTGGACGTTTGTCTTTTTTGCTCCAAACAGCACCGAAAGTGAAAAAAGTTACATTTGAGGATAGCGTGCGCAGGAAAGCAGAGAGGGCCAAATTGTCTGGGGCATTTGAAGGGGTTCCAGGAGGCAGTGAGGACCAGCATCACTTTTCCCCGCTGGCACCTTTGCTGTGGCAGCAAAAGCTGGACGTTTGTCTTTTTTCTCCAAACAGCGCCGAAAGTGAAAAAAGTTACATTTGAGGATAGCGTGCGCAGGAAAGCAGAGAGGGCCAAATTGTCTGGGGCATTTGAAGGGGTTCCAGGAGGCAGTGAGGACCAGCATCACTTTTCCCCGCTGGCACCTTTGCTGTGGCAGCAAAAGCTGGACGTTTGTCTTTTTTGCTCCAAACAGCGCCGAAAGTGAAAAAAGGTGCTTTTGAGGATAGACTTTTCAGGAAAGCAGAGAGGGCCAAATTGTGTGGGGCATTTGAAGGGGTTCCAGGAGGCAGTGAGAAGCAGCATCACTTTTCCCCGCTGGCACCTTGCTGTGGTAGCAAAAGCTGGACGTTTGTCTTTTTTGCTCCAAACAGCGCCGAAAGTGAAAAAAGGTGCATTTGAGGATAGCGTGCGCAGGAAAGCAGAGAGGGCCAAATTGTCTGGGGCATTTGAAGGGGTTCCAGGAGGCAGTGAGGACCAGCATCACTTTTCCCCACTGGCACCTTTGCTGTGGCAGCAAAAGCTGGACGTTTGTCTTTGTTGCTCCAAACAGCGCCGAAAGTGAAAAAAGGTGCTTTTGAGGATAGAGTGAGCAGGAAAGCAGAGAGGGCCAAATTGTGTGGGGCATTTGAAGGGGTTCCAGGAGGCAGTGAGAAGCAGCATCACTTTTCCCCACTGGCACCTTTGCTGTGGCAGCAAAAGCTGGACGTTTGTCTTTTTTGCTCCAAACAGCGCCGAAAGTGAAAAAAGGTGCTTTTGAGGATAGAGTGAGCAGGAAAGCAGAGAGGGCCAAATTGTCTGGGGCATTTGAAGGGGTTCCAGGAGGCAGTGAGAAGCAGCATCACTTTTCCCCACTGGCACCTTTGCTGTGGCAGCAAAAGCTGGACGTTTGTCTTTTTTGCTCCAAACAGCGCCGAAAGTGAAAAAAGGTGCATTTGAGGATAGCGTGCGCAGGAAAGCAGAGAGGGCCAAATTGTCTGGGGCATTTGAAGGGGTTCCAGGAGGCAGTGAGAAGCAGCATCACTTTTCCCCGCTGGCACCTTTGCTGTGGCAGCAAAAGCTGGACGTTTGTCTTTTTTGCTCCAAACAGCGCCGAAAGTGAAAAAAGGTGCTTTTGAGGATAGAGTGCGCAGGAAAGCAGAGAGGGCCAAATTGTCTGGGGCATTTGAAGGGGTTCCAGGAGGCAGTGAGGACCAGCATCACTTTTCCCCGCTGGCACCTTTGCTGTGGCAGCAAAAGCTGGACGTTTGTCTTTTTTGCTCCAAACAGCGCCGAAAGTGAAAAAAGGTGCTTTTGAGGATAGACTTTTCAGGAAAGCAGAGAGGGCCAAATTGTGTGGGGCATTTGAAGGGGTTCCAGGAGGCAGTGAGGACCAGCATCACTTTTCCCCGCTGGCACCTTTGCTGTGGCAGCAAAAGCTGGACGTTTGTCTTTTTTGCTCCAAACAGCGCCGAAAGTGAAAAAAGGTGCATTTGAGGATAGCGTGCGCAGGAAAGCAGAGAGGGCCAAATTGTCTGGGGCATTTGAAGGGGTTCCAGGAGGCAGTGAGGACCAGCATCACTTTTCCCCGCTGGCACCTTTGCTGTGGCAGCAAAAGCTGGACGTTTGTCTTTTTTCTCCAAACAGCGCCGAAAGTGAAAAAAGGTGCATTTGAGCATAGCGTGCGCAGGAAAGCAGAGAGGGCCAAATTGTCTGGGGCATTTGAAGGGGTTCCAGGAGGCAGTGAGGACCAGCATCACTTTTCCCCGCTGGCACCTTTGCTGTGGCAGCAAAAGCTGGACGTTTGTCTTTTTTGCTCCAAACAGCGCCGAAAGTGAAAAAAGGTGCATTTGAGGATAGACTTTTCAGGAAAGCAGAGAGGGCCAAATTGTCTGGGGCATTTGAAGCGGTTCCAGGAGGCAGTGAGAAGCAGCATCACTTTTCCCCGCTGGCACCTTGCTGTGGTAGCAAAAGCTGGACGTTTGTCTTTTTTGCTCCAAACAGCGCCGAAAGTGAAAAAAGGTGCTTTTGAGGATAGACTTTTCAGGAAAGCAGAGAGGGCCAAATTGTCTGGGGCATTTGAAGGGGTTCCAGGAGGCAGTGAGGACCAGCATCACTTTTCCCCACTGGCACCTTTGCTGTGGCAGCAAAAGCTGGACGTTTGTCTTTGTTGCTCCAAACAGCGCCGAAAGTGAAAAAAGGTGCTTTTGAGGATAGAGTGAGCAGGAAAGCAGAGAGGGCCAAACTGTGTGGGGCATTTGAAGGGGTTCCAGGAGGCAGTGAGAAGCAGCATCACTTTTCCCCACTGGCACCTTTGCTGTGGCAGCAAAAGCTGGACGTTTGTCTTTTTTGCTCCAAACAGCGCTGAAAGTGAAAAAAGGTGCTTTTGAGGATAGAGTGAGCAGGAAAGCAGAGAGGGCCAAATTGTCTGGGGCATTTGAAGGGGTTCCAGGAGGCAGTGAGGACCAGCATCACTTTTCCCCACTGGCACCTTTGCTGTGGCAGCAAAAGCTGGACGTTTGTCTTTTTTGCTCCAAACAGCGCCGAAAGTGAAAAAAGGTGCATTTGAGGATAGCGTGCGCAGGAAAGCAGAGAGGGCCAAATTGTCTGGGGCATTTGAAGGGGTTCCAGGAGGCAGTGAGAAGCAGCATCACTTTTCCCCGCTGGCACCTTTGCTGTGGCAGCAAAAGCTGGACGTTTGTCTTTTTTGCTCCAAACAGCGCCGAAAGTGAAAAAAGGTGCTTTTGAGGATAGAGTGCGCAGGAAAGCAGAGAGGGCCAAATTGTCTGGGGCATTTGAAGGGGTTCCAGGAGGCAGTGAGGACCAGCATCACTTTTCCCCGCTGG
Organism: Vanellus vanellus; assembly: GCF_965231255.1. Lineage (NCBI taxonomy): Eukaryota > Metazoa > Chordata > Aves > Charadriiformes > Charadriidae > Vanellus > Vanellus vanellus. The sequence continues at coordinate 44,463 of NW_028128778.1, read as the reverse complement.
CACCTTTGCTGTGGCAGCAAAAGCTGGACGTTTGTCTTTTTTGCTCCAAACAGCGCCGAAAGTGAAAAAAGGTGCTTTTGAGGATAGACTTTTCAGGAAAGCAGAGAGGGACAAATTGTGTGGGGCATTTGAAGGGGTTCCAGGAGGCAGTGAGGACCAGCATCACTTTTCCCCGCTGGCACCTTTGCTGTGGCAGCAAAAGCTGGACGTTTGTCTTTTTTGCTCCAAACAGCGCCGAAAGTGAAAAAAGGTGCATTTGAGGATAGCGTGCGCAGGAAAGCAGAGAGGGCCAAATTGTCTGGGGCATTTGAAGGGGTTCCAGGAGGCAGTGAGGACCAGCATCACTTTTCCCCGCTGGCACCTTTGCTGTGGCAGCAAAAGCTGGACGTTTGTCTTTTTTGCTCCAAACAGCGCCGAAAGTGAAAAAAGGTGCTTTTGAGGATAGACTTTTCAGGAAAGCAGAGAGGGCCAAATTGTCTGGGGCATTTGAAGGGGTTCCAGGAGGCAGTGAGGACCAGCATCACTTTTCCCCGCTGGCACCTTTGCTGTGGCAGCAAAAGCTGGACGTTTGTCTTTTTTGCTCCAAACAGCGCCGAAAGTGAAAAAAGGTGCTTTTGAGGATAGAGTGAGCAGGAAAGCAGAGAGGGCCAAATTGTGTGGGGCATTTGAAGGGGTTCCAGGAGGCAGTGAGAAGCAGCATCACTTTTCCCCACTGGCACCTTTGCTGTGGCAGCAAAAGCTGGACGTTTGTCTTTTTTGCTCCAAACAGCGCCGAAAGTGAAAAAAGGTGCATTTGAGGATAGCGTGCGCAGAAAAGCAGAGAGGGACAAATTGTCTGGGGCATTTGAAGGGGTTCCAGGAGGCAGTGAGAAGCAGCATCACTTTTCCCCACTGGCACCTTTGCTGTGGCAGCAAAAGCTGGACGTTTGTCTTTTTTGCTCCAAACAGCGCCGAAAGTGAAAAAAGGTGCTTTTGAGGATAGAGTGCGCAGGAAAGCAGAGAGGGCCAAATTGTCTGGGGCATTTGAAGGGGTTCCATGAGGCAGTGAGGACCAGCATCACTTTTCCCCGCTGGCACCTTTGCTGTGGCAGCAAAAGCTGGACGTTTGTCTTTTTTGCTCCAAACAGCGCCGAAAGTGAAAAAAGGTGCTTTTGAGGATAGCGTGCGCAGGAAAGCAGAGAGGGCCAAATTGTCTGGGGCATTTGAAGGGGTTCCAGGAGGCAGTGAGAAGCAGCATCACTTTTCCCCGCTGGCACCTTTGCTGTGGCAGCAAAAGCTGGACGTTTGTCTTTTTTGCTCCAAACAGCGCCGAAAGTGAAAAAAGGTGCTTTTCAGGATAGCGTGCGCAGGAAAGCAGAGAGGGCCAAATTGTCTGGGGCATTTGAAGGGGTTCCAGGAGGCAGTGAGGACCAGCATCACTTTTCCCCGCTGGCACCTTTGCTGTGGCAGCAAAAGCTGGACGTTTGTCTTTTTTGCTCCAAACAGCACCGAAAGTGAAAAAAGGTGCATTTGAGGATAGCGTGCGCAGGAAAGCAGAGAGGGCCAAATTGTCTGGGGCATTTGAAGGGGTTCCAGGAGGCAGTGAGGACCAGCATCACTTTTCCCCGCTGGCACCTTTGCTGTGGCAGCAAAAGCTGGACGTTTGTCTTTTTTGCTCCAAACAGCGCCGAAAGTGAAAAAAGGTGCTTTTGAGGATAGAGTGAGCAGGAAAGCAGAGAGGGCCAAATTGTGTGGGGCATTTGAAGGGGTTCCAGGAGGCAGTGAGAAGCAGCATCACTTTTCCCCACTGGCACCTTTGCTGTGGCAGCAAAAGCTGGACGTTTGTCTTTTTTGCTCCAAACAGCGCCGAAAGTGAAAAAAGGTGCATTTGAGGATAGCGTGCGCAGAAAAGCAGAGAGGGACAAATTGTCTGGGGCATTTGAAGGGGTTCCAGGAGGCAGTGAGAAGCAGCATCACTTTTCCCCACTGGCACCTTTGCTGTGGCAGCAAAAGCTGGACGTTTGTCTTTTTTGCTCCAAACAGCGCCGAAAGTGAAAAAAGGTGCTTTTGAGGATAGAGTGCGCAGGAAAGCAGAGAGGGCCAAATTGTCTGGGGCATTTGAAGGGGTTCCATGAGGCAGTGAGGACCAGCATCACTTTTCCCCGCTGGCACCTTTGCTGTGGCAGCAAAAGCTGGACGTTTGTCTTTTTTGCTCCAAACAGCGCCGAAAGTGAAAAAAGGTGCATTTGAGGATAGCGTGCGCAGGAAAGCAGAGAGGGCCAAATTGTCTGGGGCATTTGAAGGGGTTCCAGGAGGCAGTGAGAAGCAGCATCACTTTTCCCCGCTGGCACCTTTGCTGTGGCAGCAAAAGCTGGACGTTTGTCTTTTTTGCTCCAAACAGCGCCGAAAGTGAAAAAAGGTGCATTTGAGGATAGCGTGCGCAGGAAAGCAGAGAGGGCCAAATTGTCTGGGGCATTTGAAGGGGTTCCAGGAGGCAGTGAGGACCAGCATCACTTTTCCCCGCTGGCACCTTTGCTGTGGCAGCAAAAGCTGGACGTTTGTCTTTTTTGCTCCAAACAGCGCCGAAAGTGAAAAAAGGTGCTTTTGAGGATAGAGTGCGCAGGAAAGCAGAGAGGGCCAAATTGTGTGGGGCATTTGAAGGGGTTCCAGGAGGCAGTGAGAAGCAGCATCACTTTTCCCCGCTGGCACCTTTGCTGTGGCAGCAAAAGCTGGACGTTTGTCTTTTTTGCTCCAAACAGTGCCGAAAGTGAAAAAAGGTGCTTTTGAGGATAGCGTGCGCAGGAAAGCAGAGAGGGCCAAATTGTGTGGGGCATTTGAAGGGGTTCCAGGAGGCAGTGAGGACCAGCATCACTTTTCCCCGCTGGCACCTTTGCTGTGGCAGCAAAAGCTGGACGTTTGTCTTTTTTGCTCCAAACAGCGCCGAAAGTGAAAAAAGGTGCTTTTGAGGATAGCGTGCGCAGGAAAGCAGAGAGGGCCAAATTGTCTGGGGCATTTGAAGGGGTTCCAGGAGGCAGTGAGGACCAGCATCACTTTTCCCCGCTGGCACCTTTGCTGTGGCAGCAAAAGCTGGACGTTTGTCTTTTTTGCTCCAAACAGCGCCGAAAGTGAAAAAAGGTGCTTTCGAGGATAGACTTTTCAGGAAAGCAGAGAGGGCCAAATTGTGTGGGGCATTTGAAGGGGTTCCAGGAGGCAGTGAGAAGCAGCATCACTTTTCCCCACTGGCACCTTTGCTGTGGCAGCAAAAGCTGGACGTTTGTCTTTTTTGCTCCAAACAGCGCCGAAAGTGAAAAAAGGTGCATTTGAGGATAGCGTGCGCAGAAAAGCAGAGAGGGACAAATTGTCTGGGGCATTTGAAGGGGTTCCAGGAGGCAGTGAGAAGCAGCATCACTTTTCCCCACTGGCACCTTTGCTGTGGCAGCAAAAGCTGGACGTTTGTCTTTTTTGCTCCAAACAGCGCCGAAAGTGAAAAAAGGTGCTTTTGAGGATAGAGTGCGCAGGAAAGCAGAGAGGGCCAAATTGTCTGGGGCATTTGAAGGGGTTCCATGAGGCAGTGAGGACCAGCATCACTTTTCCCCGCTGGCACCTTTGCTGTGGCAGCAAAAGCTGGACGTTTGTCTTTTTTGCTCCAAACAGCGCCGAAAGTGAAAAAAGGTGCATTTGAGGATAGCGTGCGCAGGAAAGCAGAGAGGGCCAAATTGTCTGGGGCATTTGAAGGGGTTCCAGGAGGCAGTGAGAAGCAGCATCACTTTTCCCCGCTGGCACCTTTGCTGTGGCAGCAAAAGCTGGACGTTTGTCTTTTTTGCTCCAAACAGCGCCGAAAGTGAAAAAAGGTGCTTTTGAGGATAGCGTGCGCAGGAAAGCAGAGAGGGCCAAATTGTCTGGGGCATTTGAAGGGGTTCCAGGAGGCAGTGAGGACCAGCATCACTTTTCCCCGCTGGCACCTTTGCTGTGGCAGCAAAAGCTGGACGTTTGTCTTTTTTGCTCCAAACAGCGCCGAAAGTGAAAAAAGGTGCTTTTGAGGATAGAGTGCGCAGGAAAGCAGAGAGGGCCAAATTGTGTGGGGCATTTGAAGGGGTTCCAGGAGGCAGTGAGAAGCAGCATCACTTTTCCCCGCTGGCACCTTTGCTGTGGCAGCAAAAGCTGGACGTTTGTCTTTTTTGCTCCAAACAGTGCCGAAAGTGAAAAAAGGTGCTTTTGAGGATAGCGTGCGCAGGAAAGCAGAGAGGGCCAAATTGTGTGGGGCATTTGAAGGGGTTCCAGGAGGCAGTGAGGACCAGCATCACTTTTCCCCGCTGGCACCTTTGCTGTGGCAGCAAAATCTGGATGTTTGTCTTTTTTGCTCCAAACAGCGCCGAAAGTGAAAAAAGGTGCTTTTGAGGATAGAGTGAGCAGGAAAGCAGAGAGGGCCAAATTGTGTGGGGCATTTGAAGGGTTTCCAGGAGGCAGTGAGGACCAGCATCACTTTTCCCCGCTGGCACCTTTGCTGTGGCAGCAAAAGCTGGACGTTTGTCTTTTTTGCTCCAAACAGCGCCGAAAGTGAAAAAAGGTGCTTTTGAGGATAGCGTGCGCAGGAAAGCAGAGAGGGCCAAATTGTCTGGGGCATTTGAAGGGGTTCCAGGAGGCAGTGAGGACCAGCATCACTTTTCCCCGCTGGCACCTTTGCTGTGGCAGCAAAAGCTGGACGTTTGTCTTTTTTGCTCCAAACAGCGCCGAAAGTGAAAAAAGGTGCTTTTGAGGATAGAGTGAGCAGGAAAGCAGAGAGGGCCAAATTGTGTGGGGCATTTGAAGGGGTTCCAGGAGGCAGTGAGAAGCAGCATCACTTTTCCCCGCTGGCACCTTTGCTGTGGCAGCAAAAGCTGGACGTTTGTCTTTTTTGCTCCAAACAGCACCGAAAGTGAAAAAAGGTGCATTTGAGGATAGCGTGCGCAGGAAAGCAGAGAGGGCCAAATTGTCTGGGGCATTTGAAGAGGTTCCAGGAGGCAGTGAGAAGCAGCATCACTTTTCCCCGCTGGCACCTTTGCTGTGGCAGCAAAAGCTGGACGTTTGTCTTTTTTGCTCCAAACAGCGCCGAAAGTGAAAAAAGGTGCTTTTGAGGATAGACTTTTCAGGAAAGCAGAGAGGGCCAAATTGTGTGGGGCATTTGAAGGGGTTCCAGGAGGCAGTGAGGACCAGCATCACTTTTCCCCGCTGGCACCTTTGCTGTGGCAGCAAAAGCTGGACGTTTGTCTTTTTTGCTCCAAACAGCGCCGAAAGTGAAAAAAGGTGCTTTTGAGGATAGCGTGCGCAGGAAAGCAGAGAGGGCCAAATTGTCTGGGGCATTTGAAGGGGTTCCAGGAGGCAGTGAGAAGCAGCATCACTTTTCCCCGCTGGCACCTTTGCTGTGGCAGCAAAAGCTGGACGTTTGTCTTTTTTGCTCCAAACAGCGCCGAAAGTGAAAAAAGGTGCTTTTGAGGATAGCGTGCGCAGGAAAGCAGAGAGGGCCAAATTGTCTGGGGCATTTGAAGGGGTTCCAGGAGGCAGTGAGGACCAGCATCACTTTTCCCCGCTGGCACCTTTGCTGTGGCAGCAAAAGCTGGACGTTTGTCTTTTTTGCTCCAAACAGCGCCGAAAGTGAAAAAAGTTGCTTTTCAGGATAGCGTACGCAGGAAAGCAGAGAGGGCCAAATTGTCTGGGGCATTTGAAGGGGTTCCAGGAGGCAGTGAGGACCAACATCACTTTTCCCCGCTGGCACCTTTGCTGTGGCAGCAAAAGCTGGACGTTTGTCTTTTTTGCTCCAAACAGCGCCGAAAGTGAAAAAAGGTGCTTTTGAGGATAGACTTTTCAGGAAAGCAGAGAGGGCCAAATTGTGTGGGGCATTTGAAGGGGTTCCAGGAGGCAGTGAGGACCAGCATCACTTTTCCCCACTGGCACCTTTGCTGTGGCAGCAAAAGCTGGATGTTTGTCTTTTTTGCTCCAAACAGCGCCGAAAGTGAAAAAAGTTGCATTTGAGGATAGCGTGCGCAGGAAAGCAGAGAGGGCCAAATTGTCTGGGGCATTTGAAGGGGTTCCAGGAGGCAGTGAGGACCAGCATCACTTTTCCCCGCTGGCACCTTTGCTGTGGCAGCAAAAGCTGGACGTTTGTCTTTTTTGCTCCAAACAGCGCCGAAAGTGAAAAAAGGTGCATTTGAGGATAGCGTGCGCAGGAAAGCAGAGAGGGCCAAATTGTGTGGGGCATTTGAAGGGGTTCCAGGAGGCAGTGAGGACCAGCATCACTTTTCCCCGCTGGCACCTTTGCTGTGGCAGCAAAAGCTGGACGTTTGTCTTTTTTGCTCCAAACAGCGCCGAAAGTGAAAAAAGGTGCTTTTGAGGATAGAGTGAGCAGGAAAGCAGAGAGGGCCAAATTGTGTGGGGCATTTGAAGGGGTTCCAGGAGGCAGTGAGAAGCAGCATCACTTTTCCCCACTGGCACCTTTGCTGTGGCAGCAAAAGCTGGACGTTTGTCTTTTTTGCTCCAAACAGCGCCGAAAGTGAAAAAAGGTGCATTTGAGGATAGCGTGCGCAGGAAAGCAGAGAGGGCCAAATTGTCTGGGGCATTTGAAGGGGTTCCAGGAGGCAGTGAGAAGCAGCATCACTTTTCCCCGCTGGCACCTTTGCTGTGGCAGCAAAAGCTGGACGTTTGTCTTTTTTGCTCCAAACAGCGCCGAAAGTGAAAAAAGGTGCTTTTGAGGATAGACTTTTCAGGAAAGCAGAGAGGGCCAAATTGTGTGGGGCATTTGAAGGGGTTCCAGGAGGCAGTGAGGACCAGCATCACTTTTCCCCGCTGGCACCTTTGCTGTGGCAGCAAAAGCTGGACGTTTGTCTTTTTTGCTCCAAACAGCGCCGAAAGTGAAAAAAGGTGCTTTTGAGGATAGAGTGCGCAGGAAAGCAGAGAGGGCCAAATTGTGTGGGGCATTTGAAGGGGTTCCAGGAGGCAGTGAGAAGCAGCATCACTTTTCCCCACTGGCACCTTTGCTGTGGCAGCAAAAGCTGGACGTTTGTCTTTTTTGCTCCAAACAGCGCCGAAAGTGAAAAAAGGTGCTTTTGAGGCTAGCGTGCGCAGGAAAGCAGAGAGGGCCAAATTGTCTGGGGCATTTGAAGGGGTTCCAGGAGGCAGTGAGAAGCAGCATCACTTTTCCCCGCTGGCACCTTTGCTGTGGCAGCAAAAGCTGGACGTTTGTCTTTTTTGCTCCAAACAGCGCCGAAAGTGAAAAAAGGTGCTTTTGAGGATAGAGTGAGCAGGAAAGCAGAGAGGGCCAAATTGTGTGGGGCATTTGAAGGGGTTCCAGGAGGCAGTGAGAAGCAGCATCACTTTTCCCCACTGGCACCTTTGCTGTGGCAGCAAAAGCTGGACGTTTGTCTTTTTTGCTCCAAACAGCGCCGAAAGTGAAAAAAGGTGCTTTTGAGGATAGAGTGAGCAGGAAAGCAGAGAGGGCCAAATTGTCTGGGGCATTTGAAGGGGTTCCAGGAGGCAGTGAGGACCAGCATCACTTTTCCCCTCTGGCACCTTTGCTGTGGCAGCAAAAGCTGGACGTTTGTCTTTTTTGCTCCAAACAGCGCCGAAAGTGAAAAAAGGTGCTTTTGAGGATAGAGTGCGCAGGAAAGCAGAGAGGGCCAAATTGTCTGGGGCATTTGAAGGGGTTCCAGGAGGCAGTGAGGACCAGCATCACTTTTCCCCGCTGGCACCTTTGCTGTGGCAGCAAAAGCTGGACGTTTGTCTTTTTTGCTCCAAACAGCGCCGAAAGTGAAAAAAGGTGCTTTTGAGGATAGCGTGCGCAGGAAAGCAGAGAGGGCCAAATTGTCTGGGGCATTTGAAGGGGTTCCAGGAGGCAGTGAGGACCAGCATCACTTTTCCCCGCTGGCACCTTTGCTGTGGCAGCAAAAGCTGGACGTTTGTCTTTTTTGCTCCAAACAGCGCCGAAAGTGAAAAAAGGTGCTTTTGAGGATAGACTTTTCAGGAAAGCAGAGAGGGCCAAATTGTGTGGGGCATTTGAAGGGGTTCCAGGAGGCAGTGAGAAGCAGCATCACTTTTCCCCGCTGGCACCTTTGCTGTGGCAGCAAAAGCTGGACGTTTGTCTTTTTTGCTCCAAACAGCACCGAAAGTGAAAAAAGGTGCATTTGAGGATAGCGTGCGCAGGAAAGCAGAGAGGGCCAAATTGTCTGGGGCATTTGAAGGGATTCCAGGAGGCAGTGAGAAGCAGCATCACTTTTCCCCGCTGGCACCTTTGCTGTGGCAGCAAAAGCTGGACGTTTGTCTTTTTTGCTCCAAACAGCGCCGAAAGTGAAAAAAGGTGCTTTTGAGGATAGCGTGCGCAGGAAAGCAGAGAGGGCCAAATTGTCTGGGGCATTTGAAGGGGTTCCAGGAGGCAGTGAGGACCAGCATCACTTTTCCCCGCTGGCACCTTTGCTGTGGCAGCAAAAGCTGGACGTTTGTCTTTTTTGCTCCAAACAGCGCCGAAAGTGAAAAAAGGTGCTTTTGAGGATAGACTTTTCAGGAAAGCAGAGAGGGCCAAATTGTGTGGGGCATTTGAAGGGGTTCCAGGAGGCAGTGAGGACCAGCATCACTTTTCCCCGCTGGCACCTTTGCTGTGGCAGCAAAAGCTGGACGTTTGTCTTTTTTGCTCCAAACAGCGCCGAAAGTGAAAAAAGGTGCTTTTGAGGATAGAGTGAGCAGGAAAGCAGAGAGGGCCAAATTGTCTGGGGCATTTGAAGGGGTTCCAGGAGGCAGTGAGAAGCAGCATCACTTTTCCCCGCTGGCACCTTTGCTGTGGCAGCAAAAGCTGGACGTTTGTCTTTTTTGCTCCAAACAGCGCCGAAAGTGAAAAAAGGTGCTTTTGAGGATAGCGTGCGCAGGAAAGCAGAGAGGGCCAAATTGTCTGGGGCATTTGAAGGGGTTCCAGGAGGCAGTGAGGACCAGCATCACTTTTCCCCGCTGGCACCTTTGCTGTGGCAGCAAAAGCTGGACGTTTGTCTTTTTTGCTCCAAACAGCGCCGAAAGTGAAAAAAGGTGCATTTGAGGATAGCGTGCGCAGGAAAGCAGAGAGGGCCAAATTGTCTGGGGCATTTGAAGGGGTTCCAGGAGGCAGTGAGGACCAACATCACTTTTCCCCGCTGGCACCTTTGCTGTGGCAGCAAAAGCTGGACGTTTGTCTTTTTTGCTCCAAACAGCGCCGAAAGTGAAAAAAGGTGCATTTGAGGATAGCGTGCGCAGGAAAGCAGAGAGGGCCAAATTGTCTGGGGCATTTGAAGGGGTTCCAGGAGGCAGTGAGAAGCAGCATCACTTTTCCCCGCTGGCACCTTTGCTGTGGCAGCAAAAGCTGGACGTTTGTCTTTTTTGCTCCAAACAGCGCCGAAAGTGAAAAAAGGTGCTTTTGAGGATAGCGTGCGCAGGAAAGCAGAGAGGGCCAAATTCTCTGGGGCATTTGAAGGGGTTCCAGGAGGCAGTGAGGACCAGCATCACTTTTCCCCGCTGGCACCTTTGCTGTGGCAGCAAAAGCTGGACGTTTGTCTTTTTTGCTCCAAACAGCGCCGAAAGTGAAAAAAGGTGCTTTTGAGGATAGACTTTTCAGGAAAGCAGAGAGGGCCAAATTGTGTGGGGCATTTGAAGGGGTTCCAGGAGGCAGTGAGGACCAGCATCACTTTTCCCCGCTGGCACCTTTGCTGTGGCAGCAAAAGCTGGACGTTTGTCTTTTTTGCTCCAAACAGCGCCGAAAGTGAAAAAAGGTGCTTTTGAGGATAGAGTGCGCAGGAAAGCAGAGAGGGCCAAATTGTCTGGGGCATTTGAAGGGGTTCCAGGAGGCAGTGAGAAGCAGCATCACTTTTCCCCGCTGGCACCTTTGCTGTGGCAGCAAAAGCTGGACGTTTGTCTTTTTTGCTCCAAACAGCGCCGAAAGTGAAAAAAGGTGCTTTTGAGGATAGCGTGCGCAGGAAAGCAGAGAGGGCCAAATTGTCTGGGGCATTTGAAGGGGTTCCAGGAGGCAGTGAGGACCAGCATCACTTTTCCCCGCTGGCACCTTTGCTGTGGCAGCAAAAGCTGGACGTTTGTCTTTTTTGCTCCAAACAGCGCCGAAAGTGAAAAAAGGTGCATTTGAGGATAGCGTGCGCAGGAAAGCAGAGAGGGCCAAATTGTCTGGGGCATTTGAAGGGGTTCCAGGAGGCAGTGAGGACCAACATCACTTTTCCCCGCTGGCACCTTTGCTGTGGCAGCAAAAGCTGGACGTTTGTCTTTTTTGCTCCAAACAGCGCCGAAAGTGAAAAAAGGTGCATTTGAGGATAGCGTGCGCAGGAAAGCAGAGAGGGCCAAATTGTCTGGGGCATTTGAAGGGGTTCCAGGAGGCAGTGAGAAGCAGCATCACTTTTCCCCGCTGGCACCTTTGCTGTGGCAGCAAAAGCTGGACGTTTGTCTTTTTTGCTCCAAACAGCGCCGAAAGTGAAAAAAGGTGCTTTTGAGGATAGACTTTTCAGGAAAGCAGAGAGGGCCAAATTGTGTGGGGCATTTGAAGGGGTTCCAGGAGGCAGTGAGGACCAGCATCACTTTTCCCCGCTGGCACCTTTGCTGTGGCAGCAAAAGCTGGACGTTTGTCTTTTTTGCTCCAAACAGCGCCGAAAGTGAAAAAAGGTGCTTTTGAGGATAGAGTGCGCAGGAAAGCAGAGAGGGCCAAATTGTGTGGGGCATTTGAAGGGGTTCCAGGAGGCAGTGAGGACCAGCATCACTTTTCCCCGCTGGCACCTTTGCTGTGGCAGCAAAAGCTGGACGTTTGTCTTTTTTGCTCCAAACAGCGCCGAAAGTGAAAAAAGGTGCTTTTGAGGATAGCGTGCACAGGAAAGCAGAGAGGGCCAAATTGTGTGGGGCATTTGAAGGGGTTCCAGGAGGCAGTGAGAAGCAGCATCACTTTTCCCCACTGGCACCTTTGCTGTGGCAGCAAAAGCTGGACGTTTGTCTTTTTTGCTCCAAACAGCGCCGAAAGTGAAAAAAGGTGCTTTTGAGGATAGACTTTTCAGGAAAGCAGAGAGGGCCAAATTGTGTGGGGCATTTGAAGGGGTTCCAGGAGGCAGTGAGGACCAGCATCACTTTTCCCCGCTGGCACCTTTGCTGTGGCAGCAAAAGCTGGACGTTTGTCTTTTTTGCTCCAAACAGCGCCGAAAGTGAAAAAAGGTGCTTTTGAGGATAGCGTGCGCAGGAAAGCAGAGAGGGCCAAATTGTCTGGGGCATTTGAAGGGGTTCCAGGAGGCAGTGAGAAGCAGCATCACTTTTCCCCGCTGGCACCTTTGCTGTGGCAGCAAAAGCTGGACGTTTGTCTTTTTTGCTCCAAACAGCGCCGAAAGTGAAAAAAGGTGCTTTTGAGGATAGCGTGCGCAGGAAAGCAGAGAGGGCCAAATTGTCTGGGGCATTTGAAGGGGTTCCAGGAGGCAGTGAGGACCAGCATCACTTTTCCCCGCTGGCACCTTTGCTGTGGCAGCAAAAGCTGGACGTTTGTCTTTTTTGCTCCAAACAGCGCCGAAAGTGAAAAAAGGTGCATTTGAGGATAGCGTGCGCAGGAAAGCAGAGAGGGCCAAATTGTCTGGGGCATTTGAAGGGGTTCCAGGAGGCAGTGAGGACCAGCATCACTTTTCCCCGCTGGCACCTTTGCTGTGGCAGCAAAAGCTGGACGTTTGTCTTTTTTGCTCCAAACAGCGCCGAAAGTGAAAAAAGGTGCATTTGAGGATAGCGTGCGCAGGAAAGCAGAGAGGGCCAAATTGTCTGGGGCATTTGAAGGGGTTCCAGGAGGCAGTGAGAAGCAGCATCACTTTTCCCCGCTGGCACCTTTGCTGTGGCAGCAAAAGCTGGACGTTTGTCTTTTTTGCTCCAAACAGCGCCGAAAGTGAAAAAAGGTGCTTTTGAGGATAGACTTTTCAGGAAAGCAGAGAGGGCCAAATTGTGTGGGGCATTTGAAGGGGTTCCAGGAGGCAGTGAGGACCAGCATCACTTTTCCCCGCTGGCACCTTTGCTGTGGCAGCAAAAGCTGGACGTTTGTCTTTTTTGCTCCAAACAGCGCCGAAAGTGAAAAAAGGTGCTTTTGAGGATAGAGTGCGCAGGAAAGCAGAGAGGGCCAAATTGTGTGGGGCATTTGAAGGGGTTCCAGGAGGCAGTGAGGACCAGCATCACTTTTCCCCGCTGGCACCTTTGCTGTGGCAGCAAAAGCTGGACGTTTGTCTTTTTTGCTCCAAACAGCGCCGAAAGTGAAAAAAGGTGCTTTTGAGGATAGCGTGCACAGGAAAGCAGAGAGGGCCAAATTGTGTGGGGCATTTGAAGGGGTTCCAGGAGGCAGTGAGAAGCAGCATCACTTTTCCCCACTGGCACCTTTGCTGTGGCAGCAAAAGCTGGACGTTTGTCTTTTTTGCTCCAAACAGCGCCGAAAGTGAAAAAAGGTGCTTTTGAGGATAGACTTTTCAGGAAAGCAGAGAGGGCCAAATTGTGTGGGGCATTTGAAGGGGTTCCAGGAGGCAGTGAGGACCAGCATCACTTTTCCCCGCTGGCACCTTTGCTGTGGCAGCAAAAGCTGGACGTTTGTCTTTTTTGCTCCAAACAGCGCCGAAAGTGAAAAAAGGTGCTTTTGAGGATAGCGTGCGCAGGAAAGCAGAGAGGGCCAAATTGTCTGGGGCATTTGAAGGGGTTCCAGGAGGCAGTGAGAAGCAGCATCACTTTTCCCCGCTGGCACCTTTGCTGTGGCAGCAAAAGCTGGACGTTTGTCTTTTTTGCTCCAAACAGCGCCAAAAGTGAAAAAAGGTGCATTTGAGGATAGCGTGCGCAGGAAAGCAGAGAGGGCCAAATTGTGTGGGGCATTTGAAGGGGTTCCAGGAGGCAGTGAGAAGCAGCATCACTTTTCCCCGCTGGCACCTTTGCTGTGGCAGCAAAAGCTGGACGTTTGTCTTTTTTGCTCCAAACAGCGCCGAAAGTGAAAAAAGGTGCTTTTGAGGATAGCGTGCGCAGGAAAGCAGAGAGGGCCAAATTGTCTGGGGCATTTGAAGGGGTTCCAGGAGGCAGTGAGGACCAGCATCACTTTTCCCCGCTGGCACCTTTGCTGTGGCAGCAAAAGCTGGACGTTTGTCTTTTTTGCTCCAAACAGCGCCGAAAGTGAAAAAAGGTGCTTTTGAGGATAGACTTTTCAGGAAAGCAGAGAGGGCCAAATTGTGTGGGGCATTTGAAGGGGTTCCAGGAGGCAGTGAGGACCAGCATCACTTTTCCCCGCTGGCACCTTTGCTGTGGCAGCAAAAGCTGGACGTTTGTCTTTTTTGCTCCAAACAGCGCCGAAAGTGAAAAAAGGTGCATTTGAGGATAGCGTGCGCAGGAAAGCAGAGAGGGCCAAATTGTCTGGGGCATTTGAAGGGGTTCCAGGAGGCAGTGAGGACCAGCATCACTTTTCCCCGCTGGCACCTTTGCTGTGGCAGCAAAAGCTGGACGTTTGTCTTTTTTGCTCCAAACAGCGCCGAAAGTGAAAAAAGGTGCTTTTGAGGAAAGCGTGCGCAGGAAAGCAGAGAGGGCCAAATTGTGTGGGGCATTTGAAGGGGTTCCAGGAGGCAGTGAGGACCAGCATCACTTTTCCCCGCTGGCACCTTTGCTGTGGCAGCAAAAGCTGGACGTTTGTCTTTTTTGCTCCAAACAGCGCCGAAAGTGAAAAAAGGTGCTTTTGAGGATAGCGTGCACAGGAAAGCAGAGAGGGCCAAATTGTGTGGGGCATTTGAAGGGGTTCCAGGAGGCAGTGAGAAGCAGCATCACTTTTCCCCACTGGCACCTTTGCTGTGGCAGCAAAAGCTGGACGTTTGTCTTTTTTGCTCCAAACAGCGCCGAAAGTGAAAAAAGGTGCTTTTGAGGATAGAGTGAGCAGGAAAGCAGAGAGGGCCAAATTGTGTGGGGCATTTGAAGGGGTTCCAGGAGGCAGTGAGAAGCAGCATCACTTTTCCCCACTGGCACCTTTGCTGTGGCAGCAAAAGCTGGACATTTGTCTTTTTTGCTCCAAACAGCGCCGAAAGTGAAAAAAGGTGCTTTTGAGGATAGAGTGAGCAGGAAAGCAGAGAGGGCCAAATTGTCTGGGGCATTTGAAGGGGTTCCAGGAGGCAGTGAGGACCAGCATCACTTTTCCCCACTGGCACCTTTGCTGTGGCAGCAAAAGCTGGACGTTTGTCTTTTTTGCTCCAAACAGCGCCGAAAGTGAAAAAAGGTGCTTTTGAGGATAGCGTGCGCAGGAAAGCAGAGAGGGCCAAATTGTGTGGGGCATTTGAAGGGGTTCCAGGAGGCAGTGAGGACCAGCATCACTTTTCCCCGCTGGCACCTTTGCTGTGGCAGCAAAAGCTGGACGTTTGTCTTTTTTGCTCCAAACAGCGCCGAAAGTGAAAAAAGGTGCTTTTGAGGATAGACTTTTCAGGAAAGCAGAGAGGGCCAAATTGTGTGGGGCATTTGAAGGGGTTCCAGGAGGCAGTGAGGACCAGCATCACTTTTCCCCGCTGGCACCTTTGCTGTGGCAGCAAAAGCTGGACGTTTGTCTTCTTTGCTCCAAACAGCGCCGAAAGTGAAAAAAGGTGCTTTTGAGGATAGCGTGCGCAGGAAAGCAGAGAGGGCCAAATTGTCTGGGGCATTTGAAGGGGTTCCAGGAGGCAGTGAGGACCAGCATCACTTTTCCCCGCTGGCACCTTTGCTGTGGCAGCAAAAGCTGGACGTTTGTCTTTTTTGCTCCAAACAGCGCCGAAAGTGAAAAAAGGTGCTTTTGAGGATAGACTTTTCAGGAAAGCAGAGAGGGCCAAATTGTGTGGGGCATTTGAAAGGGTTCCAGGAGGCAGTGAGGACCAGCATCACTTTTCCCCACTGGCACCTTTGCTGTGGCAGCAAAAGCTGGATGTTTGTCTTTTTTTGCTCCAAACAGCGCCGAAAGTGAAAAAAGTTGCATTTGAGGATAGCGTGCGCAGGAAAGCAGAGAGGGCCAAAATTGTCTGGGGCATTTGAAGGGGTTCCAGGAGGCAGTGAGGTCCAGCATCACTTTTCCCCGCTGGCACCTTTGCTGTGGCAGCAAAAGCTGGACGTTTGTCTTTTTTTGCTCCAAACAGCGCCGAAAGTGAAAAAAGGTGCATTTGAGGATAGCGTACGCAGGAAAGCAGAGAGGGCCAAATTGTGTGGGGCATTTGAAGGGGTTCCAGGAGGCAGTGAGGACCAGCATCACTTTTCCCCGCTGGCACCTTTGCTGTGGCAGCAAAAGCTGGACGTTTGTCTTTTTTGCTCCAAACAGCGCCGAAAGTGAAAAAAGGTGCTTTTGAGGATAGAGTGAGCAGGAAAGCAGAGAGGGCCAAATTGTGTGGGGCATTTGAAGGGGTTCCAGGAGGCAGTGAGAAGCAGCATCACTTTTCCCGCTGGCACCTTTGCTGTGGCAGCAAAAGCTGGACGTTTGTCTTTTTTGCTCCAAACAGCGCTGAAAGTGAAAAAAGGTGCTTTTGAGGATAGACTTTTCAGGAAAGCAGAGAGGGCCAAATTGTGTGGGGCATTTGAAGGGGTTCCAGGAGGCAGTGAGAAGCAGCATCACTTTTCCCCGCTGGCACCTTTGCTGTGGCAGCAAAAGCTGGACGTTTGTCTTTTTTGCTCCAAACAGCACCGAAAGTGAAAAAAGGTGCATTTGAGGATAGCGTGCGCAGGAAAGCAGAGAGGGCCAAATTGTCTGGGGCATTTGAAGGGATTCCAGGAGGCAGTGAGAAGCAGCATCACTTTTCCCCACTGGCACCTTTGCTGTGGCAGCAAAAGCTGGACGTTTGTCTTTTTTGCTCCAAACAGCGCCGAAAGTGAAAAAGGTGCATTTGAGGATAGCGTGCGCAGGAAAGCAGAGAGGGCCAAATTGTCTGGGGCATTTGAAGAGGTTCCAGGAGGCAGTGAGAAGCAGCATCACTTTTCCCCGCTGGCACCTTTGCTGTGGCAGCAAAAGCTGGACGTTTGTCTTTTTTGCTCCAAACAGCGCCGAAAGTGAAAAAGGTGCTTTTGAGGATAGACTTTTCAGGAAAGCAGAGAGGGCCAAATTGTGTGGGGCATTTGAAGGGGTTCCAGGAGGCAGTGAGGACCAGCATCACTTTTCCCCGCTGGCACCTTTGCTGTGGCAGCAAAAGCTGGACGTTTGTCTTTTTGCTCCAAACAGCGCCGAAAGTGAAAAAGGTGCTTTTGAGGATAGCGTGCGCAGGAAAGCAGAGAGGGCCAAATTGTCTGGGGCATTTGAAGGGGTTCCAGGAGGCAGTGAGGACCAGCATCACTTTTCCCCGCTGGCACCTTTGCTGTGGCAGCAAAAGCTGGACGTTTGTCTTTTTTGCTCCAAACAGCGCCGAAAGTGAAAAAAAGGTGCTTTTGAGGATAGACTTTTCAGGAAAGCAGAGAGGGCCAAATTGTGTGGGGCATTTGAAAGGGTTCCAGGAGGCAGTGAGGACCAGCATCACTTTTCCCCACTGGCACCT
Organism: Vanellus vanellus; assembly: GCF_965231255.1. Classification (NCBI taxonomy): domain Eukaryota; kingdom Metazoa; phylum Chordata; class Aves; order Charadriiformes; family Charadriidae; genus Vanellus; species Vanellus vanellus. The sequence continues at coordinate 27,991 of NW_028128778.1, read as the reverse complement.
TTGCTGTGGCAGCAAAAGCTGGATGTTTGTCTTTTTGCTCCAAACAGCGCCGAAAGTGAAAAAAGTTGCATTTGAGGATAGCGTGCGCAGGAAAGCAGAGAGGGCCAAATTGTCTGGGGCATTTGAAGGGGTTCCAGGAGGCAGTGAGGTCCAGCATCACTTTTCCCCGCTGGCACCTTTGCTGTGGCAGCAAAAGCTGGACGTTTGTCTTTTTTGCTCCAAACAGCGCCGAAAGTGAAAAAAGGTGCATTTGAGGATAGCGTACGCAGGAAAGCAGAGAGGGCCAAATTGTGTGGGGCATTTGAAGGGTTCCAGGAGGCAGTGAGGACCAGCATCACTTTTCCCCGCTGGCACCTTTGCTGTGGCAGCAAAAGCTGGACGTTTGTCTTTTTTGCTCCAAACAGCGCCGAAAGTGAAAAAAGGTGCTTTTGAGGATAGAGTGAGCAGGAAAGCAGAGAGGGCCAAATTGTGTGGGGCATTTGAAGGGGTTCCAGGAGGCAGTGAGAAGCAGCATCACTTTTCCCCGCTGGCACCTTTGCTGTGGCAGCAAAAAGCTGGACGTTTGTCTTTTTTGCTCCAAAACAGCGCCGAAAGTGAAAAAAGGTGCATTTGAGGATAGCGTGCGCAGGAAAGCAGAGAGGGCCAAATTGTCTGGGGCATTTGAAGGGTTCCAGGAGGCAGTGAGAAGCAGCATCACTTTTCCCCGCTGGCACCTTTGCTGTGGCAGCAAAAGCTGGACGTTTGTCTTTTTTGCTCCAAACAGCGCCGAAAGTGAAAAAAGGTGCTTTTGAGGATAGACTTTTCAGGAAAGCAGAGAGGGCCAAATTGTGTGGGGCATTTGAAGGGGTTCCAGGAGGCAGTGAGGACCAGCATCACTTTTCCCGCTGGCACCTTTGCTGTGGCAGCAAAAGCTGGACGTTTGTCTTTTTTGCTCCAAACAGCGCCGAAAGTGAAAAAAGGTGCTTTTGAGGATAGAGTGCGCAGGAAAGCAGAGAGGGCCAAATTGTCTGGGGCATTTGAAGGGGTTCCAGGAGGCAGTGAGGACCAGCATCACTTTTCCCCGCTGGCACCTTTGCTGTGGCAGCAAAAGCTGGACGTTTGTCTTTTTTGCTCCAAACAGCGCCGAAAGTGAAAAAAGGTGCTTTTGAGGATAGCGTGCGCAGGAAAGCAGAGAGGGCCAAATTGTCTGGGGCATTTGAAGGGGTTCCAGGAGGCAGTGAGAAGCAGCATCACTTTTCCCCGCTGGCACCTTTGCTGTGGCAGCAAAAGCTGGACGTTTGTCTTTTTTGCTCCAAACAGCGCCGAAAGTGAAAAAAGGTGCTTTTGAGTATAGAGTGAGCAGGAAAGCAGAGAGGGCCAAATTGTGTGGGGCATTTGAAGGGGTTCCAGGAGGCAGTGAGAAGCAGCATCACTTTTCCCCACTGGCACCTTTGCTGTGGCAGCAAAAGCTGGACGTTTGTCTTTTTTGCTCCAAACAGCGCCGAAAGTGAAAAAAGGTGCATTTGAGGATAGCGTGCGCAGGAAAGCAGAGAGGGCCAAATTGTCTGGGGCATTTGAAGGGGTTCCAGGAGGCAGTGAGAAGCAGCATCACTTTCCCCGCTGGCACCTTTGCTGTGGCAGCAAAAGCTGGACGTTTGTCTTTTTTGCTCCAAACAGCGCCGAAAGTGAAAAAAGGTGCTTTTGAGGATAGCGTGCGCAGGAAAGCAGAGAGGGCCAAATTGTCTGGGGCATTTGAAGGGGTTCCAGGAGGCAGTGAGGACCAGCATCACTTTTCCCCGCTGGCACCTTTGCTGTGGCAGCAAAAGCTGGACGTTTGTCTTTTTTGCTCCAAACAGCGCCGAAAGTGAAAAAAGGTGCTTTTGAGTATAGAGTGAGCAGGAAAGCAGAGAGGGCCAAATTGTGTGGGGCATTTGAAGGGGTTCCAGGAGGCAGTGAGAAGCAGCATCACTTTTCCCCACTGGCACCTTTGCTGTGGCAGCAAAAGCTGGACGTTTGTCTTTTTGCTCCAAACAGCGCCGAAAGTGAAAAAGGTGCATTTGAGGATAGCGTGCGCAGGAAAGCAGAGAGGGCCAAATTGTCTGGGGCATTTGAAGGGGTTCCAGGAGGCAGTGAGAAGCAGCATCACTTTTCCCCGCTGGCACCTTTGCTGTGGCAGCAAAAGCTGGACGTTTGTCTTTTTTGCTCCAAACAGCGCCGAAAGTGAAAAAAGGTGCTTTTGAGGATAGCGTGCGCAGGAAAGCAGAGAGGGCCAAATTGTCTGGGGCATTTGAAGGGGTTCCAGGAGGCAGTGAGGACCAGCATCACTTTTCCCCGCTGGCACCTTTTGCTGTGGCAGCAAAAGCTGGACGTTTGTCTTTTTGCTCCAAACAGCGCCGAAAGTGAAAAAAGGTGCTTTTGAGGATAGAGTGCGCAGGAAAGCAGAGAGGGCCAAATTGTGTGGGGCATTTGAAGGGGTTCCAGGAGGCAGTGAGAAGCAGCATCACTTTTCCCCGCTGGCACCTTTGCTGTGGCAGCAAAAGCTGGACGTTTGTCTTTTTTGCTCCAAACAGCGCCGAAAGTGAAAAAAGGTGCTTTTGAGGATAGAGTGAGCAGGAAAGCAGAGAGGGCCAAATTGTGTGGGGCATTTGAAGGGGTTCCAGGAGGCAGTGAGAAGCAGCATCACTTTCCCCACTGGCACCTTTGCTGTGGCAGCAAAAGCTGGACGTTTGTCTTTTTTGCTCCAAACAGCGCCGAAAGTGAAAAAAGTTGCTTTTGAGGATAGACTTTTCAGGAAAGCAGAGAGGGCCAAATTGTGTGGGGCATTTGAAGGGGTTCCAGGAGGCAGTGAGGACCAGCATCACTTTTCCCCGCTGGCACCTTTGCTGTGGCAGCAAAATCTGGACGTTTGTCTTTTTGCTCCAAACAGCGCCGAAAGTGAAAAAAGGTGCTTTGAGGATAGCGTGCGCAGGAAAGCAGAGAGGGCCAAATTGTCTGGGGCATTTGAAGGGGTTCCAGGAGGCAGTGAGGACCAGCATCACTTTTCCCCGCTGGCACCTTTGCTGTGGCAGCAAAAGCTGGACGTTTGTCTTTTTTGCTCCAAACAGCGCCGAAAGTGAAAAAAGGTGCTTTTGAGGATAGCGTGCGCAGGAAAGCAGAGAGGGCCAAATTGTCTGGGGCATTTGAAGGGGTTCCAGGAGGCAGTGAGGACCAGCATCACTTTTCCCCGCTGGCCACCTTTGCTGTGGCAGCAAAAGCTGGACGTTTGTCTTTTTGCTCCAAACAGCGCCGAAAGTGAAAAAAGGTGCTTTTGAGGATAGACTTTTCAGGAAAGCAGAGAGGGCCAAATTGTGTGGGGCATTTGAAGGGGTTCCAGGAGGCAGTGAGGACCAGCATCACTTTTCCCCGCTGGCACCTTTGCTGTGGCAGCAAAAGCTGGACGTTTGTCTTTTTTGCTCCAAACAGCACCGAAAGTGAAAAAAGGTGCATTTGAGGATAGCGTGCGCAGGAAAGCAGAGAGGGCCAAATTGTCTGGGGCATTTGAAGGGGTTCCAGGAGGCAGTGAGAAGCAGCATCACTTTTCCCCACTGGCACCTTTGCTGTGGCAGCAAAAGCTGGACGTTTGTCTTTTTTGCTCCAAACAGTGCCGAAAGTGAAAAAAGGTGCATTTGAGGATAGCGTGCGCAGGAAAGCAGAGAGGGCCAAAATTGTCTGGGGCATTTGAAGGGGTTCCAGGAGGCAGTGAGAAGCAGCATCACTTTTCCCCACTGGCACCTTTGCTGTGGCAGCAAAAGCTGGACGTTTGTCTTTTTTGCTCCAAACAGCGCCGAAAGTGAAAAAGGTGCTTTTGAGGATAGAGTGCGCAGGAAAGCAGAGAGGGCCAAATTGTCTGGGGCATTTGAAGGGGTTCCAGGAGGCAGTGAGGACCAGCATCACTTTTGCTGGCACCTTTGCTGTGGCAGCAAAAGCTGGACGTTTGTCTTTTTTGCTCCAAACAGCGCCGAAAGTGAAAAAAGGTGCTTTTGAGGATAGACTTTTCAGGAAAGCAGAGAGGGCCAAATTGTGTGGGGCATTTGAAGGGGTTCCAGGAGGCAGTGAGGACCAGCATCACTTTTCCCCGCTGGCACCTTTGCTGTGGCAGCAAAAGCTGGACGTTTGTCTTTTTTGCTCCAAACAGCGCCGAAAGTGAAAAAAGGTGCTTTTGAGGATAGAGTGCGCAGGAAAGCAGAGAGGGCCAAATTGTCTGGGGCATTTGAAGGGGTTCCAGGAGGCAGTGAGAAGCAGCATCACTTTTCCCCGCTGGCACCTTTGCTGTGGCAGCAAAAGCTGGACGTTTGTCTTTTTTGCTCCAAACAGCGCCGAAAGTGAAAAAAGGTGCATTTGAGGATAGCGTGCGCAGGAAAGCAGAGAGGGCCAAATTGTCTGGGGCATTTGAAGGGGTTCCAGGAGGCAGTGAGGACCAGCATCACTTTTCCCCGCTGGCACCTTTGCTGTGGCAGCAAAAGCTGGACGTTTGTCTTTTTTGCTCCAAACAGCGCCGAAAGTGAAAAAAGGTGCTTTTGAGGATAGCGTGCGCAGGAAAGCAGAGAGGGCCAAATTGTCTGGGGCATTTGAAGGGGTTCCAGGAGGCAGTGAGGACCAGCATCACTTTTCCCCGCTGGCACCTTTGCTGTGGCAGCAAAAGCTGGACGTTTGTCTTTTTTGCTCCAAACAGCGCCGAAAGTGAAAAAAGGTGCTTTTGAGGATAGACTTTTCAGGAAAGCAGAGAGGGCCAAATTGTGTGGGGAATTTGAGGGGGTTCCAGGAGGCAGTGAGAAGCAGCATCACTTTTCCCCACTGGCACCTTTGCTGTGGCAGCAAAAGCTGGACGTTTGTCTTTTTTGCTCCAAACAGCACCGAAAGTGAAAAAAGGTGCATTTGAGGACAGCGTGCGCAGGAAAGCAGAGAGGGCCAAATTGTCTGGGGCATTTGAAGGTGTTCCAGGAGGCAGTGAAAGCAGCATCACTTTTCCCCGCTGGCACCTTTGCTGTGGCAGCAAAAGCTGGACGTTTGTCTTTTTTGCTCCAAACAGCGCCGAAAGAGAAAAAAGGTGCATTTGAGGATAGCGTGCGCAGGAAAGCAGAGAGGGCCAAATTGTCTGGGGCATTTGAAGAGGTTCCAGGAGGCAGTGAGAAGCAGCATCACTTTTCCCCGCTGGCACCTTTGCTGTGGCAGCAAAAGCTGGACGTTTGTCTTTTTTGCTCCAAACAGCGCCGAAAGTGAAAAAAGGTGCTTTTGAGGATAGAGTGCGCAGGAAAGCAGAGAGGGCCAAATTGTGTGGGGCATTTGAAGGGGTTCCAGGAGGCAGTGAGGACCAGCATCACTTTTCCCCGCTGGCACCTTTGCTGTGGCAGCAAAAGCTGGACGTTTGTCTTTTTTGCTCCAAACAGCGCCGAAAGTGAAAAAAGGTGCTTTTGAGGATAGACTTTTCAGGAAAGCAGAGAGGGCCAAATTGTGTGGGGCATTTGAAGGGGTTCCAGGAGGCAGTGAGGACCAGCATCACTTTTCCCCACTGGCACCTTTGCTGTGGCAGCAAAAGCTGGATGTTTGTCTTTTTTGCTCCAAACAGCGCCGAAAGTGAAAAAAGTTGCTTTTGAGGATAGCGTGCGCAGGAAAGCAGAGAGGGCCAAATTGTCTGGGGCATTTGAAGGGGTTCCAGGAGGCAGTGAGGACCAGCATCACTTTTCCCCGCTGGCACCTTTGCTGTGGCAGCAAAAGCTGGACGTTTGTCTTTTTTGCTCCAAACAGCGCCGAAAGTGAAAAAAGGTGCATTTGAGGATAGCGTGCGCAGGAAAGCAGAGAGGGCCAAATTGTCTGGGGCATTTGAAGGGGTTCCAGGAGGCAGTGAGGACCAGCATCACTTTTCCCCGCTGGCACCTTTGCTGTGGCAGCAAAAGCTGGACGTTTGTCTTTTTTGCTCCAAACAGCGCCGAAAGTGAAAAAAGGTGCTTTTGAGGATAGAGTGAGCAGGAAAGCAGAGAGGGCCAAATTGTGTGGGGCATTTGAAGGGGTTCCAGGAGGCAGTGAGAAGCAGCATCACTTTTCCCCACTGGCACCTTTGCTGTGGCAGCAAAAGCTGGACGTTTGTCTTTTTTGCTCCAAACAGCGCCGAAAGTGAAAAAAGGTGCTTTTGAGGATAGCGTGCGCAGGAAAGCAGAGAGGGCCAAATTGTCTGGGGCATTTGAAGGGGTTCCAGGAGGCAGTGAGAAGCAGCATCACTTTTCCCCGCTGGCACCTTTGCTGTGGCAGCAAAAGCTGGACGTTTGTCTTTTTTGCTCCAAACAGCGCCGAAAGTGAAAAAAGGTGCTTTTGAGGATAGAGTGAGCAGGAAAGCAGAGAGGGCCAAATTGTCTGGGGCATTTGAAGGGGTTCCAGGAGGCAGTGAGAAGCAGCATCACTTTTCCCCACTGGCACCTTTGCTGTGGCAGCAAAAGCTGGACGTTTGTCTTTTTTGCTCCAAACAGCGCCGAAAGTGAAAAAAGGTGCATTTGAGGATAGCGTGCGCAGGAAAGCAGAGAGGGCCAAATTGTCTGGGGCATTTGAAGGGGTTCCAGGAGGCAGTGAGAAGCAGCATCACTTTTCCCCGCTGGCACCTTTGCTGTGGCAGCAAAAGCTGGACGTTTGTCTTTTTTGCTCCAAACAGCGCCGAAAGTGAAAAAAGGTGCTTTTGAGGATAGACTTTTCAGGAAAGCAGAGAGGGCCAAATTGTGTGGGGCATTTGAAGGGGTTCCAGGAGGCAGTGAGAAGCAGCATCACTTTTCCCCGCTGGCACCTTTGCTGTGGCAGCAAAAGCTGGACGTTTGTCTTTTTTGCTCCAAACAGCGCCGAAAGTGAAAAAAGGTGCATTTGAGGATAGCGTGCGCAGGAAAGCAGAGAGGGCCAAATTGTCTGGGGCATTTGAAGGGGTTCCAGGAGGCAGTGAGAAGCAGCATCACTTTTCCCCACTGGCACCTTTGCTGTGGCAGCAAAAGCTGGACGTTTGTCTTTTTTGCTCCAAACAGCGCCGAAAGAGAAAAAAGGTGCATTTGAGGATAGCGTGCGCAGGAAAGCAGAGAGGGCCAAATTGTCTGGGGCATTTGAAGAGGTTCCAGGAGGCAGTGAGAAGCAGCATCACTTTTCCCCGCTGGCACCTTTGCTGTGGCAGCAAAAGCTGGACGTTTGTCTTTTTTGCTCCAAACAGCGCCGAAAGAGAAAAAAGGTGCATTTGAGGATAGCGTGCGCAGGAAAGCAGAGAGGGCCAAATTGTCTGGGGCATTTGAAGAGGTTCCAGGAGGCAGTGAGAAGCAGCATCACTTTTCCCCGCTGGCACCTTTGCTGTGGCAGCAAAAGCTGGACGTTTGTCTTTTTTGCTCCAAACAGCGCCGAAAGTGAAAAAAGGTGCTTTTGAGGATAGAGTGCGCAGGAAAGCAGAGAGGGCCAAATTGTGTGGGGCATTTGAAGGGGTTCCAGGAGGCAGTGAGGACCAGCATCACTTTTCCCCGCTGGCACCTTTGCTGTGGCAGCAAAAGCTGGACGTTTGTCTTTTTTGCTCCAAACAGCGCCGAAAGTGAAAAAAGGTGCTTTTGAGGATAGACTTTTCAGGAAAGCAGAGAGGGCCAAATTGTGTGGGGCATTTGAAGGGGTTCCAGGAGGCAGTGAGGACCAGCATCACTTTTCCCCACTGGCACCTTTGCTGTGGCAGCAAAAGCTGGATGTTTGTCTTTTTTGCTCCAAACAGCGCCGAAAGTGAAAAAAGTTGCATTTGAGGATAGCGTGCGCAGGAAAGCAGAGAGGGCCAAATTGTGTGGGGCATTTGAAGGGGTTCCAGGAGGCAGTGAGGACCAGCATCACTTTTCCCCGCTGGCACCTTTGCTGTGGCAGCAAAAGCTGGACGTTTGTCTTTTTTGCTCCAAACAGCGCCGAAAGTGAAAAAAGGTGCATTTGAGGATAGCGTGCGCAGGAAAGCAGAGAGGGCCAAATTGTGTGGGGCATTTGAAGGGGTTCCAGGAGGCAGTGAGGACCAGCATCACTTTTCCCCGCTGGCACCTTTGCTGTGGCAGCAAAAGCTGGACGTTTGTCTTTTTTGCTCCAAACAGCGCCGAAAGTGATAAAAGGTGCTTTTGAGGATAGAGTGAGCAGGAAAGCAGAGAGGGCCAAATTGTGTGGGGCATTTGAAGGGGTTCCAGGAGGCAGTGAGAAGCAGCATCACTTTTCCCCACTGGCACCTTTGCTGTGGCAGCAAAAGCTGGACGTTTGTCTTTTTTGCTCCAAACAGCGCCGAAAGTGAAAAAAGGTGCATTTGAGGATAGCGTGCGCAGGAAAGCAGAGAGGGCCAAATTGTCTGGGGCATTTGAAGGGGTTCCAGGAGACAGTGAGAAGCAGCATCACTTTTCCCCGCTGGCACCTTTGCTGTGGCAGCAAAAGCTGGACGTTTGTCTTTTTTGCTCCAAACAGCGCCGAAAGTGAAAAAAGGTGCATTTGAGGATAGCGTGCGCAGGAAAGCAGAGAGGGCCAAATTGTGTGGGGCATTTGAAGGGGTTCCAGGAGGCAGTGAGGACCAGCATCACTTTTCCCCGCTGGCACCTTTGCTGTGGCAGCAAAAGCTGGACGTTTGTCTTTTTTGCTCCAAACAGCGCCGAAAGTGAAAAAAGGTGCTTTTGAGGATAGAGTGAGCAGGAAAGCAGAGAGGGCCAAATTGTCTGGGGCATTTGAAGGGGTTCCAGGAGGCAGTGAGGACCAGCATCACTTTTCCCCGCTGGCACCTTTGCTGTGGCAGCAAAAGCTGGACGTTTGTCTTTTTTGCTCCAAACAGCGCCGAAAGTGAAAAAAGGTGCTTTTGAGGATAGACTTTTCAGGAAAGCAGAGAGGGCCAAATTGTGTGGGGAATTTGAGGGGGTTCCAGGAGGCAGTGAGAAGCAGCATCACTTTTCCCCACTGGCACCTTTGCTGTGGCAGCAAAAGCTGGACGTTTGTCTTTTTTGCTCCAAACAGCACCGAAAGTGAAAAAAGGTGCATTTGAGGACAGCGTGCGCAGGAAAGCAGAGAGGGCCAAATTGTCTGGGGCATTTGAAGGGGTTCCAGGAGGCAGTGAGAAGCAGCATCACTTTTCCCCACTGGCACCTTTGCTGTGGCAGCAAAAGCTGGACGTTTGTCTTTTTTGCTCCAAACAGCGCCGAAAGAGAAAAAAGGTGCATTTGAGGATAGCGTGCGCAGGAAAGCAGAGAGGGCCAAATTGTCTGGGGCATTTGAAGAGGTTCCAGGAGGCAGTGAGAAGCAGCATCACTTTTCCCCGCTGGCACCTTTGCTGTGGCAGCAAAAGCTGGACGTTTGTCTTTTTTGCTCCAAACAGCGCCGAAAGAGAAAAAAGGTGCATTTGAGGATAGCGTGCGCAGGAAAGCAGAGAGGGCCAAATTGTCTGGGGCATTTGAAGAGGTTCCAGGAGGCAGTGAGAAGCAGCATCACTTTTCCCCGCTGGCACCTTTGCTGTGGCAGCAAAAGCTGGACGTTTGTCTTTTTTGCTCCAAACAGCGCCGAAAGTGAAAAAAGGTGCTTTTGAGGATAGAGTGCGCAGGAAAGCAGAGAGGGCCAAATTGTGTGGGGCATTTGAAGGGGTTCCAGGAGGCAGTGAGGACCAGCATCACTTTTCCCCGCTGGCACCTTTGCTGTGGCAGCAAAAGCTGGACGTTTGTCTTTTTTGCTCCAAACAGCGCCGAAAGTGAAAAAAGGTGCTTTTGAGGATAGACTTTTCAGGAAAGCAGAGAGGGCCAAATTGTCTGGGGCATTTGAAGGGGTTCCAGGAGGCAGTGAGGACCAGCATCACTTTTCCCCACTGGCACCTTTGCTGTGGCAGCAAAAGCTGGATGTTTGTCTTTTTTGCTCCAAACAGCGCCGAAAGTGAAAAAAGTTGCATTTGAGGATAGCGTGCGCAGGAAAGCAGAGAGGGCCAAATTGTGTGGGGCATTTGAAGGGGTTCCAGGAGGCAGTGAGGACCAGCATCACTTTTCCCCGCTGGCACCTTTGCTGTGGCAGCAAAAGCTGGACGTTTGTCTTTTTTGCTCCAAACAGCGCCGAAAGTGAAAAAAGGTGCATTTGAGGATAGCGTGCGCAGGAAAGCAGAGAGGGCCAAATTGTGTGGGGCATTTGAAGGGGTTCCAGGAGGCAGTGAGGACCAGCATCACTTTTCCCCGCTGGCACCTTTGCTGTGGCAGCAAAAGCTGGACGTTTGTCTTTTTTGCTCCAAACAGCGCCGAAAGTGATAAAAGGTGCTTTTGAGGATAGAGTGAGCAGGAAAGCAGAGAGGGCCAAATTGTGTGGGGCATTTGAAGGGGTTCCAGGAGGCAGTGAGAAGCAGCATCACTTTTCCCCACTGGCACCTTTGCTGTGGCAGCAAAAGCTGGACGTTTGTCTTTTTTGCTCCAAACAGCGCCGAAAGTGAAAAAAGGTGCATTTGAGGATAGCGTGCGCAGGAAAGCAGAGAGGGCCAAATTGTCTGGGGCATTTGAAGGGGTTCCAGGAGACAGTGAGAAGCAGCATCACTTTTCCCCGCTGGCACCTTTGCTGTGGCAGCAAAAGCTGGACGTTTGTCTTTTTTGCTCCAAACAGCGCCGAAAGTGAAAAAAGGTGCATTTGAGGATAGCGTGCGCAGGAAAGCAGAGAGGGCCAAATTGTGTGGGGCATTTGAAGGGGTTCCAGGAGGCAGTGAGGACCAGCATCACTTTTCCCCGCTGGCACCTTTGCTGTGGCAGCAAAAGCTGGACGTTTGTCTTTTTTGCTCCAAACAGCGCCGAAAGTGAAAAAAGGTGCTTTTGAGGATAGAGTGAGCAGGAAAGCAGAGAGGGCCAAATTGTCTGGGGCATTTGAAGGGGTTCCAGGAGGCAGTGAGGACCAGCATCACTTTTCCCCGCTGGCACCTTTGCTGTGGCAGCAAAAGCTGGACGTTTGTCTTTTTTGCTCCAAACAGCGCCGAAAGTGAAAAAAGGTGCTTTTGAGGATAGACTTTTCAGGAAAGCAGAGAGGGCCAAATTGTGTGGGGAATTTGAGGGGGTTCCAGGAGGCAGTGAGAAGCAGCATCACTTTTCCCCACTGGCACCTTTGCTGTGGCAGCAAAAGCTGGACGTTTGTCTTTTTTGCTCCAAACAGCACCGAAAGTGAAAAAAGGTGCATTTGAGGACAGCGTGCGCAGGAAAGCAGAGAGGGCCAAATTGTCTGGGGCATTTGAAGGGGTTCCAGGAGGCAGTGAAAGCAGCATCACTTTTCCCCGCTGGCACCTTTGCTGTGGCAGCAAAAGCTGGACGTTTGTCTTTTTTGCTCCAAACAGCGCCGAAAGAGAAAAAAGGTGCATTTGAGGATAGCGTGCGCAGGAAAGCAGAGAGGGCCAAATTGTCTGGGGCATTTGAAGAGGTTCCAGGAGGCAGTGAGAAGCAGCATCACTTTTCCCCGCTGGCACCTTTGCTGTGGCAGCAAAAGCTGGACGTTTGTCTTTTTTGCTCCAAACAGCGCCGAAAGTGAAAAAAGGTGCTTTTGAGGATAGAGTGCGCAGGAAAGCAGAGAGGGCCAAATTGTGTGGGGCATTTGAAGGGGTTCCAGGAGGCAGTGAGGACCAGCATCACTTTTCCCCGCTGGCACCTTTGCTGTGGCAGCAAAAGCTGGACGTTTGTCTTTTTTGCTCCAAACAGCGCCGAAAGTGAAAAAAGGTGCTTTTGAGGATAGACTTTTCAGGAAAGCAGAGAGGGCCAAATTGTGTGGGGCATTTGAAGGGGTTCCAGGAGGCAGTGAGGACCAGCATCACTTTTCCCCACTGGCACCTTTGCTGTGGCAGCAAAAGCTGGATGTTTGTCTTTTTTGCTCCAAACAGCGCCGAAAGTGAAAAAAGTTGCTTTTGAGGATAGCGTGCGCAGGAAAGCAGAGAGGGCCAAATTGTCTGGGGCATTTGAAGGGGTTCCAGGAGGCAGTGAGGACCAGCATCACTTTTCCCCGCTGGCACCTTTGCTGTGGCAGCAAAAGCTGGACGTTTGTCTTTTTTGCTCCAAACAGCGCCGAAAGTGAAAAAAGGTGCATTTGAGGATAGCGTGCGCAGGAAAGCAGAGAGGGCCAAATTGTCTGGGGCATTTGAAGGGGTTCCAGGAGGCAGTGAGAAGCAGCATCACTTTTCCCCGCTGGCACCTTTGCTGTGGCAGCAAAAGCTGGACGTTTGTCTTTTTTGCTCCAAACAGCGCCGAAAGTGAAAAAAGGTGCTTTTGAGGATAGAGTGAGCAGGAAAGCAGAGAGGGCCAAATTGTGTGGGGCATTTGAAGGGGTTCCAGGAGGCAGTGAGAAGCAGCATCACTTTTCCCCACTGGCACCTTTGCTGTGGCAGCAAAAGCTGGACGTTTGTCTTTTTTGCTCCAAACAGCGCCGAAAGTGAAAAAAGGTGCATTTGAGGATAGCGTGCGCAGGAAAGCAGAGAGGGCCAAATTGTCTGGGGCATTTGAAGGGGTTCCAGGAGGCAGTGAGAAGCAGCATCACTTTTCCCCGCTGGCACCTTTGCTGTGGCAGCAAAAGCTGGACGTTTGTCTTTTTTGCTCCAAACAGCGCCGAAAGTGAAAAAAGGTGCTTTTGAGGATAGAGTGAGCAGGAAAGCAGAGAGGGCCAAATTGTCTGGGGCATTTGAAGGGGTTCCAGGAGGCAGTGAGAAGCAGCATCACTTTTCCCCACTGGCACCTTTGCTGTGGCAGCAAAAGCTGGACGTTTGTCTTTTTTGCTCCAAACAGCGCCGAAAGTGAAAAAAGGTGCATTTGAGGATAGCGTGCGCAGGAAAGCAGAGAGGGCCAAATTGTGTGGGGCATTTGAAGGGGTTCCAGGAGGCAGTGAGAAGCAGCATCACTTTTCCCCGCTGGCACCTTTGCTGTGGCAGCAAAAGCTGGACGTTTGTCTTTTTTGCTCCAAACAGCGCCGAAAGTGAAAAAAGGTGCTTTTGAGGATAGAGTGCGCAGGAAAGCAGAGAGGGCCAAATTGTCTGGGGCATTTGAAGGGGTTCCAGGAGGCAGTGAGAAGCAGCATCACTTTTCCCCGCTGGCACCTTTGCTGTGGCAGCAAAAGCTGGACGTTTGTCTTTTTTGCTCCAAACAGCGCCGAAAGTGAAAAAAGGTGCATTTGAGGATAGCGTGCGCAGGAAAGCAGAGAGGGCCAAATTGTCTGGGGCATTTGAAGGGGTTCCAGGAGGCAGTGAGAAGCAGCATCACTTTTCCCCACTGGCACCTTTGCTGTGGCAGCAAAAGCTGGACGTTTGTCTTTTTTGCTCCAAACAGCGCCGAAAGAGAAAAAAGGTGCATTTGAGGATAGCGTGCGCAGGAAAGCAGAGAGGGCCAAATTGTCTGGGGCATTTGAAGAGGTTCCAGGAGGCAGTGAGAAGCAGCATCACTTTTCCCCGCTGGCACCTTTGCTGTGGCAGCAAAAGCTGGACGTTTGTCTTTTTTGCTCCAAACAGCGCCGAAAGAGAAAAAAGGTGCATTTGAGGATAGCGTGCGCAGGAAAGCAGAGAGGGCCAAATTGTCTGGGGCATTTGAAGAGGTTCCAGGAGGCAGTGAGAAGCAGCATCACTTTTCCCCGCTGGCACCTTTGCTGTGGCAGCAAAAGCTGGACGTTTGTCTTTTTTGCTCCAAACAGCGCCGAAAGTGAAAAAAGGTGCTTTTGAGGATAGAGTGCGCAGGAAAGCAGAGAGGGCCAAATTGTGTGGGGCATTTGAAGGGGTTCCAGGAGGCAGTGAGGACCAGCATCACTTTTCCCCGCTGGCACCTTTGCTGTGGCAGCAAAAGCTGGACGTTTGTCTTTTTTGCTCCAAACAGCGCCGAAAGTGAAAAAAGGTGCTTTTGACGATAGACTTTTCAGGAAAGCAGAGAGGGCCAAATTGTGTGGGGCATTTGAAGGGGTTCCAGGAGGCAGTGAGGACCAGCATCACTTTTCCCCACTGGCACCTTTGCTGTGGCAGCAAAAGCTGGATGTTTGTCTTTTTTGCTCCAAACAGCGCCGAAAGTGAAAAAAGTTGCATTTGAGGATAGCGTGCGCAGGAAAGCAGAGAGGGCCAAATTGTGTGGGGCATTTGAAGGGGTTCCAGGAGGCAGTGAGGACCAGCATCACTTTTCCCCGCTGGCACCTTTGCTGTGGCAGCAAAAGCTGGACGTTTGTCTTTTTTGCTCCAAACAGCGCCGAAAGTGAAAAAAGGTGCATTTGAGGATAGCGTGCGCAGGAAAGCAGAGAGGGCCAAATTGTGTGGGGCATTTGAAGGGGTTCCAGGAGGCAGTGAGGACCAGCATCACTTTTCCCCGCTGGCACCTTTGCTGTGGCAGCAAAAGCTGGACGTTTGTCTTTTTTGCTCCAAACAGCGCCGAAAGTGATAAAAGGTGCTTTTGAGGATAGAGTGAGCAGGAAAGCAGAGAGGGCCAAATTGTATGGGGCATTTGAAGGGGTTCCAGGAGGCAGTGAGAAGCAGCATCACTTTTCCCCACTGGCACCTTTGCTGTGGCAGCAAAAGCTGGACGTTTGTCTTTTTTGCTCCAAACAGCGCCGAAAGTGAAAAAAGGTGCATTTGAGGATAGCGTGCGCAGGAAAGCAGAGAGGGCCAAATTGTCTGGGGCATTTGAAGGGGTTCCAGGAGACAGTGAGAAGCAGCATCACTTTTCCCCGCTGGCACCTTTGCTGTGGCAGCAAAAGCTGGACGTTTGTCTTTTTTGCTCCAAACAGCGCCGAAAGTGAAAAAAGGTGCATTTGAGGATAGCGTGCGCAGGAAAGCAGAGAGGGCCAAATTGTGTGGGGCATTTGAAGGGGTTCCAGGAGGCAGTGAGAAGCAGCATCACTTTTCCCCACTGGCACCTTTGCTGTGGCAGCAAAAGCTGGACGTTTGTCTTTTTTGCTCCAAACAGCGCCGAAAGTGAAAAAAGGTGCATTTGAGGATAGCGTGCGCAGGAAAGCAGAGAGGGCCAAATTGTCTGGGGCATTTGAAGGGGTTCCAGGAGGCAGTGAGAAGCAGCATCACTTTTCCCCGCTGGCACCTTTGCTGTGGCAGCAAAAGCTGGACGTTTGTCTTTTTTGCTCCAAACAGCGCCGAAAGTGAAAAAAGGTGCTTTTGAGGATAGACTTTTCAGGAAAGCAGAGAGGGCCAAATTGTGTGGGGCATTTGAAGGGGTTCCAGGAGGCAGTGAGGACCAGCATCACTTTTCCCCGCTGGCACCTTTGCTGTGGCAGCAAAAGCTGGACGTTTGTCTTTTTTGCTCCAAACAGCGCCGAAAGTGAAAAAAGGTGCTTTTGAGGATAGAGTGCGCAGGAAAGCAGAGAGGGCCAAATTGTCTGGGGCATTTGAAGGGGTTCCAGGAGGCAGTGAGGACCAGCATCACTTTTCCCCGCTGGCACCTTTGCTGTGGCAGCAAAAGCTGGACGTTTGTCTTTTTTGCTCCAAACAGCGCCGAAAGTGAAAAAAGGTGCTTTTGAGGATAGCGTGCGCAGGAAAGCAGAGAGGGCCAAATTGTGTGGGGCATTTGAAGGGGTTCCAGGAGGCAGTGAGAAGCAGCATCACTTTTCCCCACTGGCACCTTTGCTGTGGCAGCAAAAGCTGGACGTTTGTCTTTTTTGCTCCAAACAGCGCCGAAAGTGAAAAAAGGTGCTTTTGAGGATAGCGTGCGCAGGAAAGCAGAGAGGGCCAAATTGTCTGGGGCATTTGAAGGGGTTCCAGGAGGCAGTGAGAAGCAGCATCACTTTTCCCCGCTGGCACCTTTGCTGTGGCAGCAAAAGCTGGACGTTTGTCTTTTTTGCTCCAAACAGCGCCGAAAGTGAAAAAAGGTGCTTTTGAGGATAGAGTGAGCAGGAAAGCAGAGAGGGCCAAATTGTGTGGGGCATTTGAAGGGGTTCCAGGAGGCAGTGAGAAGCAGCATCACTTTTCCCCACTGGCACCTTTGCTGTGGCAGCAAAAGCTGGACGTTTGTCTTTTTTGCTCCAAACAGCGCCGAAAGTGAAAAAAGGTGCATTTGAGGATAGCGTGCGCAGGAAAGCAGAGAGGGCCAAATTGTCTGGGGCATTTGAAGGGGTTCCAGGAGGCAGTGAGAAGCAGCATCACTTTTCCCCGCTGGCACCTTTGCTGTGGCAGCAAAAGCTGGACGTTTGTCTTTTTTGCTCCAAACAGCGCCGAAAGTGAAAAAAGGTGCTTTTGAGGATAGAGTGCGCAGGAAAGCAGAGAGGGCCAAATTGTGTGGGGCATTTGAAGGGGTTCCAGGAGGCAGTGAGAAGCAGCATCACTTTTCCCCGCTGGCACCTTTGCTGTGGCAGCAAAAGCTGGACGTTTGTCTTTTTTGCTCCAAACAGCGCCGAAAGTGAAAAAAGGTGCTTTTGAGGATAGAGTGAGCAGGAAAGCAGAGAGGGCCAAATTGTGTGGGGCATTTGAAGGGGTTCCAGGAGGCAGTGAGAAGCAGCATCACTTTTCCCCACTGGCACCTTTGCTGTGGCAGCAAAAGCTGGACGTTTGTCTTTTTTGCTCCAAACAGCGCCGAAAGTGAAAAAAGGTGCTTTTGAGGATAGACTTTTCAGGAAAGCAGAGAGGGCCAAATTGTGTGGGGCATTTGAAGGGGTTCCAGGAGGCAGTGAGGACCAGCATCACTTTTCCCCGCTGGCACCTTTGCTGTGGCAGCAAAAGCTGGACGTTTGTCTTTTTTGCTCCAAACAGCGCCGAAAGTGAAAAAAGGTGCTTTTGAGGATAGACTTTTCAGGAAAGCAGAGAGGGCCAAATTGTGTGGGGCATTTGAAGGGGTTCCAGGAGGCAGTGAGGACCAGCATCACTTTTCCCCGCTGGCACCTTTGCTGTGGCAGCAAAAGCTGGACGTTTGTCTTTTTTGCTCCAAACAGCACCGAAAGTGAAAAAAGGTGCATTTGAGGATAGCGTGCGCAGGAAAGCAGAGAGGGCCAAATTGTCTGGGGCATTTGAAGGGGTTCCAGGAGGCAGTGAGAAGCAGCATCACTTTTCCCCACTGGCACCTTTGCTGTGGCAGCAAAAGCTGGACGTTTGTCTTTTTTGCTCCAAACAGTGCCGAAAGTGAAAAAAGGTGCATTTGAGGATAGCGTGCGCAGGAAAGCAGAGAGGGCCAAATTGTCTGGGGCATTTGAAGAGGTTCCAGGAGGCAGTGAGAAGCAGCATCACTTTTCCCCGCTGGCACCTTTGCTGTGGCAGCAAAAGCTGGACGTTTGTCTTTTTTGCTCCAAACAGCGCCGAAAGTGAAAAAAGGTGCTTTTGAGGATAGAGTGCGCAGGAAAGCAGAGAGGGCCAAATTGTCTGGGGCATTTGAAGGGGTTCCAGGAGGCAGTGAGGACCAGCATCACTTTTCCCCGCTGGCACCTTTGCTGTGGCAGCAAAAGCTGGACGTTTGTCTTTTTTGCTCCAAACAGCGCCGAAAGTGAAAAAAGGTGCTTTTGAGGATAGACTTTTCAGGAAAGCAGAGAGGGCCAAATTGTGTGGGGCATTTGAAGGGGTTCCAGGAGGCAGTGAGGACCAGCATCACTTTTCCCCGCTGGCACCTTTGCTGTGGCAGCAAAAGCTGGACGTTTGTCTTTTTTGCTCCAAACAGCGCCGAAAGTGAAAAAAGGTGCTTTTGAGGATAGAGTGCGCAGGAAAGCAGAGAGGGCCAAATTGTCTGGGGCATTTGAAGGGGTTCCAGGAGGCAGTGAGGACCAGCATCACTTTTCCCCGCTGGCACCTTTGCTGTGGCAGCAAAAGCTGGACGTTTGTCTTTTTTGCTCCAAACAGCGCCGAAAGTGAAAAAAGGTGCATTTGAGGATAGCGTGCGCAGGAAAGCAGAGAGGGCCAAATTGTCTGGGGCATTTGAAGGGGTTCCAGGAGGCAGTGAGGACCAGCATCACTTTTCCCCGCTGGCACCTTTGCTGTGGCAGCAAAAGCTGGACGTTTGTCTTTTTTGCTCCAAACAGCGCCGAAAGTGAAAAAAGGTGCTTTTGAGGATAGACTTTTCAGGAAAGCAGAGAGGGCCAAATTGTCTGGGGAATTTGAGGGGGTTCCAGGAGGCAGTGAGAAGCAGCATCACTTTTCCCCACTGGCACCTTTGCTGTGGCAGCAAAAGCTGGACGTTTGTCTTTTTTGCTCCAAACAGCACCGAAAGTGAAAAAAGGTGCATTTGAGGATAGCGTGCGCAGGAAAGCAGAGAGGGCCAAATTGTCTGGGGCATTTGAAGGGGTTCCAGGAGGCAGTGAGAAGCAGCATCACTTTTCCCCGCTGGCACCTTTGCTGTGGCAGCAAAAGCTGGACGTTTGTCTTTTTTGCTCCAAACAGTGCCGAAAGAGAAAAAAGGTGCATTTGAGGATAGCGTGCGCAGGAAAGCAGAGAGGGCCAAATTGTCTGGGGCATTTGAAGAGGTTCCAGGAGGCAGTGAGAAGCAGCATCACTTTTCCCCGCTGGCACCTTTGCTGTGGCAGCAAAAGCTGGACGTTTGTCTTTTTTGCTCCAAACAGCGCCGAAAGTGAAAAAAGGTGCTTTTGAGGATAGAGTGCGCAGGAAAGCAGAGAGGGCCAAATTGTGTGGGGCATTTGAAGGGGTTCCAGGAGGCAGTGAGGACCAGCATCACTTTTCCCCGCTGGCACCTTTGCTGTGGCAGCAAAAGCTGGACGTTTGTCTTTTTTGCTCCAAACAGCGCCGAAAGTGAAAAAAGGTGCTTTTGAGGATAGACTTTTCAGGAAAGCAGAGAGGGCCAAATTGTGTGGGGCATTTGAAGGGGTTCCAGGAGGCAGTGAGGACCAGCATCACTTTTCCCCACTGGCACCTTTGCTGTGGCAGCAAAAGCTGGATGTTTGTCTTTTTTGCTCCAAACAGCGCCGAAAGTGAAAAAAGTTGCTTTTGAGGATAGCGTGCGCAGGAAAGCAGAGAGGGCCAAATTGTGTGGGGCATTTGAAGGGGTTCCAGGAGGCAGTGAGGACCAGCATCACTTTTCCCCGCTGGCACCTTTGCTGTGGCAGCAAAAGCTGGACGTTTGTCTTTTTTGCTCCAAACAGCGCCGAAAGTGAAAAAAGGTGCATTTGAGGATAGCGTGCGCAGGAAAGCAGAGAGGGCCAAATTGTCTGGGGCATTTGAAGGGGTTCCAGGAGGCAGTGAGGACCAGCATCACTTTTCCCCGCTGGCACCTTTGCTGTGGCAGCAAAAGCTGGACGTTTGTCTTTTTTGCTCCAAACAGCGCCGAAAGTGAAAAAAGGTGCTTTTGAGGATAGAGTGAGCAGGAAAGCAGAGAGGGCCAAATTGTGTGGGGCATTTGAAGGGGTTCCAGGAGGCAGTGATAAGCAGCATCACTTTTCCCCACTGGCACCTTTGCTGTGGCAGCAAAAGCTGGACGTTTGTCTTTTTTGCTCCAAACAGCGCCGAAAGTGAAAAAAGGTGCATTTGAGGATAGCGTGCGCAGGAAAGCAGAGAGGGCCAAATTGTGTGGGGCATTTGAAGGGGTTCCAGGAGGCAGTGAGGACCAGCATCACTTTTCCCCGCTGGCACCTTTGCTGTGGCAGCAAAAGCTGGACGTTTGTCTTTTTTGCTCCAAACAGCGCCGAAAGTGAAAAAAGGTGCTTTTGAGGATAGACTTTTCAGGAAAGCAGAGAGGGCCAAATTGTGTGGGGCATTTGAAGGGGTTCCAGGAGGCAGTGAGAAGCAGCATCACTTTTCCCCGCTGGCACCTTTGCTGTGGCAGCAAAAGCTGGACGTTTGTCTTTTTTGCTCCAAACAGCGCCGAAAGTGAAAAAAGGTGCATTTGAGGATAGCGTGCGCAGGAAAGCAGAGAGGGCCAAATTGTCTGGGGCATTTGAAGGGGTTCCAGGAGGCAGTGAGAAGCAGCATCACTTTTCCCCACTGGCACCTTTGCTGTGGCAGCAAAAGCTGGACGTTTGTCTTTTTTGCTCCAAACAGCGCCGAAAGAGAAAAAAGGTGCATTTGAGGATAGCGTGCGCAGGAAAGCAGAGAGGGCCAAATTGTCTGGGGCATTTGAAGAGGTTCCAGGAGGCAGTGAGAAGCAGCATCACTTTTCCCCGCTGGCACCTTTGCTGTGGCAGCAAAAGCTGGACGTTTGTCTTTTTTGCTCCAAACAGCGCCGAAAGAGAAAAAAGGTGCATTTGAGGATAGCGTGCGCAGGAAAGCAGAGAGGGCCAAAATTGTCTGGGGCATTTGAAGAGGTTCCAGGAGGCAGTGAGAAGCAGCATCACTTTTCCCCGCTGGCACCTTTGCTGTGGCAGCAAAAGCTGGACGTTTGTCTTTTTGCTCCAAACAGCGCCGAAAGTGAAAAAAGGTGCTTTTGAGGATAGAGTGCGCAGGAAAGCAGAGAGGGCCAAATTGTGTGGGGCATTTGAAGGGGTTCCAGGAGGCAGTGAGGACCAGCATCACTTTTCCCCGCTGGCACCTTTGCTGTGGCAGCAAAAGCTGGACGTTTGTCTTTTTTGCTCCAAACAGCGCCGAAAGTGAAAAAAGGTGCTTTTGAGGATAGACTTTTCAGGAAAGCAGAGAGGGCCAAATTGTGTGGGGCATTTGAAGGGGTTCCAGGAGGCAGTGAGAAGCAGCATCACTTTTCCCCGCTGGCACCTTTGCTGTGGCAGCAAAAGCTGGACGTTTGTCTTTTTTGCTCCAAACAGCGCCGAAAGTGAAAAAAGGTGCATTTGAGGATAGCGTGCGCAGGAAAGCAGAGAGGGCCAAATTGTCTGGGGCATTTGAAGGGGTTCCAGGAGGCAGTGAGAAGCAGCATCACTTTTCCCCACTGGCACCTTTGCTGTGGCAGCAAAAGCTGGACGTTTGTCTTTTTTGCTCCAAACAGCGCCGAAAGAGAAAAAAGGTGCATTTGAGGATAGCGTGCGCAGGAAAGCAGAGAGGGCCAAATTGTCTGGGGCATTTGAAGAGGTTCCAGGAGGCAGTGAGAAGCAGCATCACTTTTCCCCGCTGGCACCTTTGCTGTGGCAGCAAAAGCTGGACGTTTGTCTTTTTTGCTCCAAACAGCGCCGAAAGAGAAAAAAGGTGCATTTGAGGATAGCGTGCGCAGGAAAGCAGAGAGGGCCAAATTGTCTGGGGCATTTGAAGAGGTTCCAGGAGGCAGTGAGAAGCAGCATCACTTTTCCCCGCTGGCACCTTTGCTGTGGCAGCAAAAGCTGGACGTTTGTCTTTTTTGCTCCAAACAGCGCCGAAAGTGAAAAAAGGTGCTTTTGAGGATAGAGTGCGCAGGAAAGCAGAGAGGGCCAAATTGTGTGGGGCATTTGAAGGGGTTCCAGGAGGCAGTGAGGACCAGCATCACTTTTCCCCGCTGGCACCTTTGCTGTGGCAGCAAAAGCTGGACGTTTGTCTTTTTTGCTCCAAACAGCGCCGAAAGTGAAAAAAGGTGCTTTTGAGGATAGACTTTTCAGGAAAGCAGAGAGGGCCAAATTGTGTGGGGCATTTGAAGGGGTTCCAGGAGGCAGTGAGGACCAGCATCACTTTTCCCCACTGGCACCTTTGCTGTGGCAGCAAAAGCTGGATGTTTGTCTTTTTTGCTCCAAACAGCGCCGAAAGTGAAAAAAGTTGCATTTGAGGATAGCGTGCGCAGGAAAGCAGAGAGGGCCAAATTGTGTGGGGCATTTGAAGGGGTTCCAGGAGGCAGTGAGGACCAGCATCACTTTTCCCCGCTGGCACCTTTGCTGTGGCAGCAAAAGCTGGACGTTTGTCTTTTTTGCTCCAAACAGCGCCGAAAGTGAAAAAAGGTGCATTTGAGGATAGCGTGCGCAGGAAAGCAGAGAGGGCCAAATTGTGTGGGGCATTTGAAGGGGTTCCAGGACGCAGTGAGGACCAGCATCACTTTTCCCCGCTGGCACCTTTGCTGTGGCAGCAAAAGCTGGACGTTTGTCTTTTTTGCTCCAAACAGCGCCGAAAGTGAAAAAAGGTGCTTTTGAGGATAGAGTGAGCAGGAAAGCAGAGAGGGCCAAATTGTGTGGGGCATTTGAAGGGGTTCCAGGAGACAGTGAGAAGCAGCATCACTTTTCCCCACTGGCACCTTTGCTGTGGCAGCAAAAGCTGGACGTTTGTCTTTTTTGCTCCAAACAGCGCCGAAAGTGAAAAAAGGTGCATTTGAGGATAGCGTGCGCAGGAAAGCAGAGAGGGCCAAATTGTCTGAGGCATTTGAAGGGGTTCCAGGAGGCAGTGAGAAGCAGCATCACTTTTCCCCGCTGGCACCTTTGCTGTGGCAGCAAAAGCTGGACGTTTGTCTTTTTTGCTCCAAACAACGCCGAAAGTGAAAAAAGGTGCATTTGAGGATAGCGTGCGCAGGAAAGCAGAGAGGGCCAAATTGTGTGGGGCATTTGAAGGGGTTCCAGGAGGCAGTGAGGACCAGCATCACTTTTCCCCGCTGGCACCTTTGCTGTGGCAGCAAAAGCTGGACGTTTGTCTTTTTTGCTCCAAACAGCGCCGAAAGTGAAAAAAGGTGCTTTTGAGGATAGAGTGAGCAGGAAAGCAGAGAGGGCCAAATTGTGTGGGGCATTTGAAGGGGTTCCAGGAGGCAGTGAGAAGCAGCATCACTTTTCCCCGCTGGCACCTTTGCTGTGGCAGC
Source organism: Vanellus vanellus (assembly GCF_965231255.1). Lineage (NCBI taxonomy): Eukaryota > Metazoa > Chordata > Aves > Charadriiformes > Charadriidae > Vanellus > Vanellus vanellus. The sequence goes on along the minus strand of NW_028128778.1, from coordinate 5,438 downwards.
AAAAGCTGGACGTTTGTCTTTTTTGCTCCAAACAGCGCCGAAAGTGAAAAAAGGTGCTTTTGAGGATAGAGTGAGCAGGAAAGCAGAGAGGGCCAAATTGTGTGGGGCATTTGAAGGGGTTCCAGGAGGCAGTGAGGACCAGCATCACTTTTCCCCGCTGGCACCTTTGCTGTGGCAGCAAAAGCTGGACGTTTGTCTTTTTTGCTCCAAACAGCGCCGAAAGTGAAAAAAGGTGCTTTTGAGGATAGAGTGCGCAGGAAAGCAGAGAGGGCCAAATTGTGTGGGGCATTTGAAGGGGTTCCAGGAGGCAGTGAGGACCAGCATCACTTTTCCCCGCTGGCACCTTTGCTGTGGCAGCAAAAGCTGGACGTTTGTCTTTTTTGCTCCAAACAGCGCCGAAAGTGAAAAAAGGTGCTTTTGAGGATAGAGTGAGCAGGAAAGCAGAGAGGGCCAAATTGTGTGGGGCATTTGAAGGGGTTCCAGGAGGCAGTGAGAAGCAGCATCACTTTTCCCCACTGGCACCTTTGCTGTGGCAGCAAAAGCTGGACGTTTGTCTTTTTTGCTCCAAACAGCGCCGAAAGTGAAAAAAGGTGCATTTGAGGATAGCGTGCGCAGGAAAGCAGAGAGGGCCAAATTGTCTGGGGCATTTGAAGGGGTTCCAGGAGGCAGTGAGAAGCAGCATCACTTTTCCCCGCTGGCACCTTTGCTGTGGCAGCAAAAGCTGGACGTTTGTCTTTTTTGCTCCAAACAGCGCCGAAAGTGAAAAAAGGTGCTTTTGAGGATAGAGTGAGCAGGAAAGCAGAGAGGGCCAAATTGTCTGGGGCATTTGAAGGGGTTCCAGGAGGCAGTGAGAAGCAGCATCACTTTTCCCCACTGGCACCTTTGCTGTGGCAGCAAAAGCTGGACGTTTGTCTTTTTTGCTCCAAACAGCGCCGAAAGTGAAAAAAGGTGCTTTTGAGGATAGAGTGAGCAGGAAAGCAGAGAGGGCCAAATTGTCTGGGGCATTTGAAGGGGTTCCAGGAGGCAGTGAGAAGCAGCATCACTTTTCCCCACTGGCACCTTTGCTGTGGCAGCAAAAGCTGGACGTTTGTCTTTTTTGCTCCAAACAGCGCCGAAAGTGAAAAAAGGTGCTTTTGAGGATAGCGTGCGCAGGAAAGCAGAGAGGGCCAAATTGTGTGGGGCATTTGAAGGGGTTCCAGGAGGCAGTGAGAAGCAGCATCACTTTTCCCCGCTGGCACCTTTGCTGTGGCAGCAAAAGCTGGACGTTTGTCTTTTTTGCTCCAAACAGCGCCGAAAGTGAAAAAAGGTGCTTTTGAGGATAGAGTGCGCAGGAAAGCAGAGAGGGCCAAATTGTGTGGGGCATTTGAAGGGGTTCCAGGAGGCAGTGAGGACCAGCATCACTTTTCCCCGCTGGCACCTTTGCTGTGGCAGCAAAAGCTGGACGTTTGTCTTTTTTGCTCCAAACAGCGCCGAAAGTGAAAAAAGGTGCTTTTGAGGATAGAGTGCGCAGGAAAGCAGAGAGGGCCAAATTGTGTGGGGCATTTGAAGGGGTTCCAGGAGGCAGTGAGGACCAGCATCACTTTTCCCCGCTGGCACCTTTGCTGTGGCAGCAAAAGCTGGACGTTTGTCTTTTTTGCTCCAAACAGCGCCGAAAGTGAAAAAAGGTGCTTTTGAGGATAGAGTGCGCAGGAAAGCAGAGAGGGCCAAATTGTGTGGGGCATTTGAAGGGGTTCCAGGAGGCAGTGAGGACCAGCATCACTTTTCCCCGCTGGCACCTTTGCTGTGGCAGCAAAAGCTGGACGTTTGTCTTTTTTGCTCCAAACAGCGCCGAAAGTGAAAAAAGGTGCTTTTGAGGATAGAGTGCGCAGGAAAGCAGAGAGGGCCAAATTGTCTGGGGCATTTGAAGGGGTTCCAGGAGGCAGTGAGAAGCAGCATCACTTTTCCCCACTGGCACCTTTGCTGTGGCAGCAAAAGCTGGACGTTTGTCTTTTTTGCTCCAAACAGCGCCGAAAGTGAAAAAAGGTGCATTTGAGGATAGCGTGCGCAGGAAAGCAGAGAGGGCCAAATTGTCTGGGGCATTTGAAGGGGTTCCAGGAGGCAGTGAGGACCAGCATCACTTTTCCCAACTGGCACCTTTGCTGTGGCAGCAAAAGCTGGACGTTTGTCTTTTTTGCTCCAAACAGCGCCGAAAGTGAAAAAAGGTGCTTTTGAGGATAGAGTGAGCAGGAAAGCAGAGAGGGCCAAATTGTGTGGGGCATTTGAAGGGGTTCCAGGAGGCAGTGAGAAGCAGCATCACTTTTCCCCGCTGGCACCTTTGCTGTGGCAGCAAAAGCTGGACGTTTGTCTTTTTTGCTCCAAACCGCGCCGAAAGTGAAAAAAGGTGCTTTTGAGGATAGAGTGAGCAGGAAAGCAGAGAGGGCCAAATTGTGTGGGGCATTTGAAGGGGTTCCAGGAGGCAGTGAGGACCAGCATCACTTTTCCCCACTGGCACCTTTGCTGTGGCAGCAAAAGCTGGACGTTTGTCTTTTTTGCTCCAAACAGCGCCGAAAGTGAAAAAAGGTGCTTTTGAGGATAGAGTGAGTAGGAAAGCAGAGAGGGCCAAATTGTGTGGGGCATTTGAAGGGGTTCCAGGAGGCAGTGAGAAGCAGCATCACTTTTCCCCACTGGCACCTTTGCTGTGGCAGCAAAAGCTGGACGTTTGTCTTTTTTGCTCCAAACAGCGCCGAAAGTGAAAAAAGGTGCTTTTGAGGATAGAGTGAGCAGGAAAGCAGAGAGGGCCAAATTGTGTGGGGCATTTGAAGGGGTTCCAGGAGGCAGTGAGAAGCAGCATCACTTTTCCCCGCTGGCACCTTTGCTGTGGCAGCAAAAGCTGGACGTTTGTCTTTTTTGCTCCAAACAGCGCCGAAAGTGAAAAAAGGTGCATTTGAGGATAGCGTGCGCAGGAAATCAGAGAGGGCCAAATTGTCTGGGGCATTTGAAGGGGTTCCAGGAGGCAGTGAGAAGCAGCATCACTTTTCCCCGCTGGCAGCTTTGCTGTGGCAGCAAAAGCTGGACGTTTGTCTTTTTTGCTCCAAACAGCGCCGAAAGTGAAAAAAGGTGCTTTTGAGGATAGAGTGCGCAGGAAAGCAGAGAGGGCCAAATTGTCTGGGGCATTTGAAGGGGTTCCAGGAGGCAGTGAGGACCAGCATCACTTTTCCCCGCTGGCACCTTTGCTGTGGCAGCAAAAGCTGGACGTTTGTCTTTTTTGCTCCAAACAGCGCCGAAAGTGAAAAAAGGTGCTTTTGAGGATAGAGTGAGCAGGAAAGCAGAGAGGGCCAAATTGTGTGGGGCATTTGAACGGGGTTCCAGGAGGCAGTGAGGACCAGCATCACTTTTCCCCACTGGCACCTTTGCTGTGGCAGCAAAAGCTGGACGTTTGTCTTTTTTGCTCCAAACAGCGCCGAAAGTGAAAAAAGGTGCATTTGAGGATAGCGTGCGCAGGAAAGCAGAGAGGGCCAAATTGTCTGGGGCATTTGAAGGGGTTCCAGGAGGCAGTGAGAAGCAGCATCACTTTTCCCCGCTGGCACCTTTGCTGTGGCAGCAAAAGCTGGACGTTTGTCTTTTTTGCTCCAAACAGCGCCGAAAGTGAAAAAAGGTGCTTTTGAGGATAGCGTGCGCAGGAAAGCAGAGAGGGCCAAATTGTCTGGGGCATTTGAAGGGATTCCAGGAGGCAGTGAGGACCAGCATCACTTTTCCCCGCTGGCACCTTTGCTGTGGCAGCAAAAGCTGGATGTTTTTTTTTTTTCCTCCTGAGGGCGCCGAAAGTGAAAAAAGGTGCTTTTGAGGATAGAGTGAGTAGGAAAGCAGAGAGGGCCAAATTGTGTGGGGCATTTGAAGGGGTTCCAGGAGGCAGTGAGGACCAGCATCACTTTTCCCCGCTGGCACCTTTGCTGTGGCAGCAAAAGCTGGACGTTTGTCTTTTTTGCTCCAAACAGCGCCGAAAGTGAAAAAAGGTGCTTTTGAGGATAGAGTGCGCAGGAAAGCAGAGAGGGCCAAATTGTCTGGGGCATTTGAAGGGGTTCCAGGAGGCAGTGAGGACCAGCATCACTTTTCCCCGCTGGCACCTTTGCTGTGGCAGCAAAAGCTGGACGTTTGTCTTTTTTGCTCCAAACAGCGCCGAAAGTGAAAAAAGGTGCATTTGAGGATAGCGTGCGCAGGAAAGCAGAGAGGGCCAAATTGTCTGGGGCATTTGAAGGGGGTTCCAGGAGGCAGTGAGGACCAGCATCACTTTTCCCCGCTGGCACCTTTGCTGTGGCAGCAAAAGCTGGACGTTTGTCTTTTTTGCTCCAAACAGCGCCGAAAGTGAAAAAAGGTGCTTTTGAGGATAGACTTTTCAGGAAAGCAGAGAGGGCCAAATTGTGTGGGGCATTTGAAGGGGTTCCAGGAGGCAGTGAGGACCAGCATCACTTTTCCCCGCTGGCACCTTTGCTGTGGCAGCAAAAGCTGGACGTTTGTCTTTTTTGCTCCAAACAGCGCCGAAAGTGAAAAAAGGTGCTTTTGAGGATAGACTTTTCAGGAAAGCAGAGAGGGCCAAATTGTCTGGGGCATTTGAAGGGGTTCCAGGAGGCAGTGAGGACCAGCATCACTTTTCCCCGCTGGCACCTTTGCTGTGGCAGCAAAAGCTGGACGTTTGTCTTTTTTGCTCCAAACAGCGCCAGAAGTGAAAAAAGGTGCATTTGAGGATAGCGTGCGCAGGAAAGCAGAGAGGGCCAAATTGTCTGGGGCATTTGAAGGGGTTCCAGGAGGCAGTGAGGACCAGCATCACTTTTCCCCGCTGGCACCTTTGCTGTGGCAGCAAAAGCTGGACGTTTGTCTTTTTTGCTCCAAACAGTGCCGAAAGTGAAAAAAGGTGCATTTGAGGATAGCGTGCGCAGGAAAGCAGAGAGGGCCAAATTGTCTGGGGCATTTGAAGGGGTTCCAGGAGGCAGTGAGGACCAGCATCACTTTTCCCAACTGGCACCTTTGCTGTGGCAGCAAAAGCTGGACGTTTGTCTTTTTTGCTCCAAACAGCGCCGAAAGTGAAAAAAGGTGCTTTTGAGGATAGAGTGAGCAGGAAAGCAGAGAGGGCCAAATTGTGTGGGGCATTTGAAGGGGTTCCAGGAGGCAGTGAGAAGCAGCATCACTTTTCCCCGCTGGCACCTTTGCTGTGGCAGCAAAAGCTGGACGTTTGTCTTTTTTTGCTCCAAACCGCGCCGAAAGTGAAAAAAGGTGCTTTTGAGGATAGAGTGAGCAGGAAAGCAGAGAGGGCCAAATTGTGTGGGGCATTTGAAGGGGTTCCAGGAGGCAGTGAGGACCAGCATCACTTTTCCCCACTGGCACCTTTGCTGTGGCAGCAAAAGCTGGACGTTTGTCTTTTTTGCTCCCAAACAGCGCCGAAAGTGAAAAAAGGTGCTTTTGAG
>NW_028128779.1:0-14499 GCF_965231255.1 Vanellus vanellus | reverse complement strand
AATGACCCCAATGACCCCAACGTCCCCAATGTCCCCAACGTCCCCAATGTCCCCAATGACCCCAATGACCCCAATGACCCCAATGTCCCCAATGACCCCAATGCCCCCCCAATGCCCCCCCCCCCCCCCAGCCTGGTGTTCGGGGCGCTGACCTGCGTCTCGGGGGTGGTGGGGGTGGGGGCGGGGGCGGAGCTCTCGCGCCGCCTCTCCCCCCGCTCCCCCCGCGCCGACCCCCTCCTCTGCGCGGGGGGGCTGCTGGGGGCCGCCCCCTGCCTGCTGCTGGCCCTGCTCTGCGCCCGGCCCTGCCTGCCCGCTGCCTACGTGAGCCGGGGGGGGGGGCGGGGGGGCAGCGGGGGGGGCGGGGGGATGTGGGGCTGGGGGGGGCGGGGGGGGTCGGAGGGGACGGGGGGGCTCTAAATAAGTCCTTATGGGCTCTGTGAGTGGGGTCGTGGGGGGTCATAGGGGTCATTTGGGGTCAGGGGGGTCACAGGGGGCACCGGGGGGGCAATGGGGGTGTGGGGGGGGTGTGGGGCTGGGGGGGGCGGGGGGGGTCGGAGGGGACGGGGGGGGCTCTAAATAAGTCGTTATGGGCTCTGGGAGTGGGGTTGTGGGGGGTCATAGGGGTCATTTGGGGTCAGGGGGGTCACAGGGGGCACTGGGGGGGCAATGGGGGTGTGGGGGGGGTGTGGGGCTGGGGGGGGCGGGGGGGGTCGGAGGGGACGGGGGGGGGCTCTAAATAAGTCCCTATGGGCTCTGGGAGTGGGGTCGTGGGGGGTCATAGGGGTCATTTGGGGTCATGGGGTCATTTGGGGGCACAGGGGGGAGGGGGGGGCAATGGGGGGTGGGGGGATGTGGGTCAGGGGGGTCGGGGGGGACGGGGGGGCATTAAACGTGTCCCTATGGGCTCTGTGAGTGGGGTCATTGGGGTCATTGGGGGTCATTGGGGTCATTGGGGGTCATTGGGGACATTGGGGTCATTGGGGGCACCGGGGGGGCAATGGGGGTGTGGGGGGGGTGTGGGGCTGGGGGGGGCGGGGGGGGTCGGAGGGGACGGGGGGGCTCTAAATAAGTCCCTATGGGCTCTGTGAGTGGGGTCGTGGGGGGTCATAGGGGTCATGTGGGGTCACAGGGGTCATTTGGGGGCACAGGGGGGAGGGGGGGGCAATGGGGGGGCGTGGGGATGTGGGTCAGGGGGGGTCGGGGGGGACGGGGGGGCATTAAACGTGTCCCTATGGGCTCTGTGAGTGGGGTCATTGGGGTCATTGGGGGTCATTTGGGACATTGGGGTCATTGGGGGCACCGGGGGGGCAATGGGGGGGCGGGGGGATGTGGGGCTGGGGGGGGCGGGGGGGGTCGGAGGGGACGGGGGGGCTCTAAATAAGTCGTTATGGGATCTGTGAATGGGGTTGTGGGGGGTCATAGGGGTCATTTGGGGTCAGGGGGGTCACAGGGGGCACCGGGGGGGCAATGGGGGTGTGGGGGGGGTGTGGGGCTGGGGGAGTCGGGGGGGGTCGGAGGGGACGGGGGGGCTCTAAATAAGTCCTTATGGGCTCTGGGAGTGGGGTTGTGGGGGGTCATAGGGGTCATTTGGGGTCATAGGGGTCATTTGGGGGCACAGGGGGGAGGGGGGGGCAATGGGGGGTGGGGGGATGTGGGTCAGGGGGGGTCGGGGGGGACGGGGGGGGCATTAAACGTGTCCCTATGGGCTCTGTGAGTGGGGTCATTGGGGTCATTGGGGGTCATTTGGGACATTGGGGTCATTGGGGGCACCGGGGGGCAATGGGGGGGCGGGGGGATGTGGGGCTGGGGGGGGCGGGGGGGGTCGGAGGGGACGGGGGGGCTCTAAATAAGTCGTTATGGGATCTGTGAATGGGGTTGTGGGGGGTCATAGGGGTCATTTGGGGTCAGGGGGGTCACAGGGGGCACCGGGGGGGCAATGGGGGTGTGGGGGGGGTGTGGGGCTGGGGGGGTAGGGGGGGGTCGGAGGGGACGGGGGGGCTCTAAATAAGTCCTTATGGGCTCTGGGAGTGGGGTCGTGGGGGGTCATGGGGGTCATTTGGGGTCAGGGGGGTCACAGGGGGCACCGGGGGGGCAATGGGGGTGTGGGGGGGGTGTGGGGCTGGGGGGGTCGGGGGGGGTCGGAGGGGACGGGGGGGCTCTAAATAAGTCCTTATGGGCTCTGGGAGTGGGGTCGTGGGGGGTCATAGGGGTCATTTGGGGTCAGGGGGGTCACAGGGGGCACCGGGGGGGCAATGGGGGGTGTGGGGGGAGTGGGGCTGGGGGGGGCGGGGGGGGTCGGAGGGGACGGGGGGGCTCTAAATAAGTCCCTATGGGCTCTGTGAGTGGGGTCGTGGGGGGTCATAGGGGTCATGTGGGGTCACAGGGGTCATTTGGGGGCACAGGGGGGAGGGGGGGGCAATGGGGGGGCGTGGGGATGTGGGTCGGGGGGGTCGGGGGGGACGGGGGGGCATTAAACGTGTCCCTATGGGCTCTGTGAGTGGGGTCATTGGGGTCATTGGGGGTCATTTGGGACATTGGGGTCATTGGGGGCACCGGGGGGGCAATGGGGGTGTGGGGGGGGTGTGGGGCTGGGGGGGCGGGGGGGGTCGGAGGGGACGGGGGGGCTCTAAATAAGTCCTTATGGGCTCTGTGAGTGGGGTCGTGGGGGGTCATGGGGGTCATTGGGGGATATTGGGGGTCATTGGGGTCATTGGGGGTCATTGGGGACATTGGGGGATATTGGGGGTCATTGGGGACATTGGGGGTCATTGGGGTCATTGGGGACATTGGGGTCATTGGGGACATTGGGGACATTGGGGACATTGGGGGTCATTGGGGTCATTGGGGTCAGAGGGGTCATTGGGGACATTGGGGGTCATTGGGGTCATTGGGGACATTGGGGACATTGGGGACATTGGGGGTCATTGGGGTCATTGGGGTCAGAGGGGTCATTGGGGACATTGGGGGTCATTGGGGACATTGGGGTCATTGGGGACATTGGGGGTCATTGGGGGTCATTGGGGTCATTGGGGACATTGGGGTCATTGGGGACATTGGGGACATTGGGGTCATTGGGGGTCATTGGGGTCATTGGGGACATTGGGGGATATTGGGGACATTGGGGACATTGGGGATATTGGGGACATCGGGGGGACATTGGGGGACATTGAGGGGACATTGGGGACGCGTCACAGCCACCACCGTCCCCGTGTCCCCCCCACAGGTCTTCATCTTCCTCGGGGAGACGCTGCTGTCCCTCAACTGGGCCATCGTGGCCGACATCCTACTGGTGCGGGGACCCCCTGGGGACCCCCTGGGGACACCTTGGGGACGTGGGTGGGGACATTGGGGACCCCTCCAGGGGTGGGGACAATCTGGGGACCCCCAGGGGACACTTTGGGGACATGGGTGGGGACATTGGGGACCCCTCCAGGGGTGGGGACCCCCTGGGGACCCCCTGGGGACACTTTGGGGACCCCCATGGACGTGGGTGGGGACACCCTGGGGACCCCCTGGGGACACCTTGGGGACAATCTGGGGACCCCCTGGGGACACTTTGGGGACCCCCATGGACAGGGCCCCCTTGGGGACACCCAGGGACAGGGGTGGGGACACTCCGGGGACACTTTGGGGACCCCCTGGGGACACTTTGGGGACCCCTTGGGGACGTGGGTGGGGACATTGGGGACCTCTCCAGGGATGGGGACACTTTGGGGACCCTCTGGGGACACTTTGGGGACCTCTTGGGGTTGGGGACCCCCTGGGGACACTTTGGGGACCCCCATGGACGTGGGTGGGGACACCATGGGGACCCCCTGGGGACACCTTGGGGACAATCTGGGGACCCCCAGGGGACACTTTGGGGACCCCCATGGACAGGGCCCCCTTGGGGACACCCAGGGACAGGGGTGGGGACACCCTGGGGACACTTTGGGGACCCCCATGGACAGGGCCCCCTTGGGGACACCCAGGGACAGGGGTGGGGACACCCTGGGGACACTTTGGGGACCCCTTGGGGACGTGGGTGGGGACATTGGGGACCCCTCCAGGGATGGGGACCCCATGGGACTCTCTGGGGACACTTTGGGGACCCCCTGGGGACACTCCGGGGGGGGGTTGGGGCCGCGGCGGTGACACGTGTGTCCCCCCCCTCCCCGCGGTGGCGGTGGCAGTACGTGGTGGCCCCGACGCGGCGCGCGACGGCGGAGGCGCTGCAGATCGTGGCCGCCCACCTGCTGGGGGACGCCGGCAGCCCCTACCTCGTGGGACTGGTCAGACTGGGGGGCACTGGGAGGGGACTGGGGGGCACTGGGAGGCACTGGGAGTGCACTGGGAGGCACTGGGAGGGGACTGGGAGGGACTGGGGGAGACTGGGAGGGGACTGGGAGGCACTGGGAGGGACTGGGGGGCACTGGGAGGGACTGGGAGGGGACTGGGAGGGGACTGGGGGGCACTGGGAGGGACTGGGGGGGACTGGGAGGGGACTGGGAGTGCACTGGGAGGGGACTGGGAGGGGACTGGGAGGGACTGGGGGAGACTGGGAGGGGACTGGGAGGCACTGGGAGGGACTGGGAGTGCACTGGGAGGGACTGGGAGTGCACTGGGAGGGGACTGGGAGGCACTGGGGGGCACTGGGAGGGACTGGGAGGCACTGGGAGGGACTGGGAGTGCACTGGGAGGCACTGGGAGGGGATTGGGAAGCACTGGGGGGCACTGGGAGGGGACTGGGGGGCACTGGGAGGGACTGGGAGTGCACTGGGGGGCACTGGGAGGGACTGGAAGGAGACTAGGAGGGGACTGGGGGGGACTGGGAGGCACTGGGAGTGCACTGGGAGGCACTGGGAGGGGACTGGGAGGGACTGGAGGGGACTGGGAGGCACTGGGAGGGACTGGGGGGGACTGGGAGGGGACTGGGAGTGCACTGGGAGGGGACTGGGAGGGACTGGGGGGGACTGGGAGGGGGCTGGGAGGCACTGGGGGGGACTGGGGAGGACTGGGAGGGGACTGGGAGTGCACTGGGAGGGGACTGGGAGGGGACTGGGGGGGACTGGGAGGGGACTGGGAGGCACTGGGAGGGACTGGGGGGGACTGGGGGGTACTGGGAGGGGACTGGGAGGGACTGGGGGGCACTGGGAGGCACTGGGGGGAACTGGGAGGGACTGGGGGGTACTGGGAGCCATACTGGTGTCACTGGGAGTCATACTGGGAGCATTGAGAGCCGTACTGGAAACCATACTGGTCACACTGAGAGCCATACTGGGGTCACTGAGAGCCATACTGGGGTCACTGGGAGCCATACTGGGGTCACTGAGAGCCATACTGGGGTCACTGGGAGCCATACTGGGAGCACTGGGAGCCATACTGGTGTGACTGAGAGCCATACTGGTGTGACTGGGAGCCATACTGGTGTGACTGGGAGCCAGACTGGGAGCACTGGAAGCCATACTGGGAGCACTGGGAGTCATATTGGTCACATTGGGAGTCATGCTGGTGTCACTGGGAGCCATACTGGTGTCACTGGGAGCCGTACTGGTGTCAGTGGGAGCCATACTGGTGTGACTGGGAGCCATACTGGGGTCACTGGGAGCCATACTGGTGCCACTGGGAGCCATACTGGTGTCACCGGGTGCTATACTGGGGTCACTGGGAGCCATACTGGGAGCACTGGAAGCCATACTGGTGTTACTGAGAGCCATACTGGTGTCAGTGGGAGCCATACTGAGGTCACTGGGAGCCATACTGGTCACACTGGGAGCCATACTGGTGCCACTGGGAGCCATACTGGGAGCACTGGGAGCCATACTGGGAGCACTGGGAGCCATACTGGTGTGACTGGGAGCCATACTGGGGTCACTGGGAGCCATACTGGGAGCACTGGGAGCCATACTGGGGTCACTGGGAGCCATACTGGGGTGACTGGGAGGCAGACTGGGAGCACTGGGAGCCAGACTGGGAGCACTGGAAGCCATACTGGTCACACTGGGAGGCATACTGGTGTCACTGAGAGCCATAATGGGGTCACTGGGAGCCATACTGGTGTGACTGAGAGCCATACTGGTGTGACTGGGAGCCATACTGGTGTGACTGAGAGCCATACTGGGAGCACTGGGAGCCATACTGGGAGCACTGGAAGCCATACTGGTCACACTGGGAGCCATACTGGTGTCACTGAGAGCCATACTGGGGTCACTGGGAGCCATACTGGTGTGACTGAGAGCCATACTGGTGTGACTGGGAGCCATACTGGTGTGACTGAGAGCCATACTGGGAACACTGGGAGCCATACTGGTGTGACTGAGAGCCATACTGGGAACACTGGGAGCCATACTGGGGTGACTGGGAGCCATACTGGGAGCACTGGGAGCGGTACCGGCGGTGCGATGCCGCGGGGGGTGGGGGGCGTGGTCCCGCGTGGCCCCGCCCACCCTCCCCCCGACGCTCGGCCCCGCCCCCAGGTGAGCGACGCGCTGCGGGGCGGGGCCCCGCCCTCCTCCCTGGGCTCTGCGCAGGCGCTGGAGCGCGCGCTGCTGCTCTGCCCCTTCGCGGGGGCGCTGGGGGGCGGGGCCTTCCTCGGCTCCGCCCTCACCGTCTCACGTGACCGCCGGCGCGCACAGCGGGAGGCGCGAGGTCAGGGCGCCGCGCGGGACGCCCCCCCCCCGCGTCCCCTCGTCCCCGCCTCCCCCGAGACCACGCCCCCGCCGCGCCGAGACCACGCCCCCGCCGCGGCGCGGCCACGCCCCCGCCGCGCTCCATTGAGTCTTTATGTGTCACAGTGATCCCATTACCCCCAATGACCCCCAATGACCCCCAATGACCCCAATGACCCCAATGTCCCCAATGACCCCAATGTCCCCAATGTCCCCCAATGACCCCCAATGAACCCCAATGTCCCCAATGACCCCCAATGACCCCTCTGACCCCCAATGACCCCCAATGTCCCCCAATGTCCCCAATGTCCCCAATGACCCCAATGACCCCAATGACCCCCAATGTCCCCAATGACCCCAATGACCCCAATGACCCCCAATGACCCCAATGTCCCCAATGACCCCAATGACCCCAATGACCCCCAATGTCCCCCAATGTCCCCAATGTCCCCAATGACCCCAATGACCCCAATGACCCCCAATGACCCCCAATGTCCCCCAATGACCCCAATGACCCCAATGTCCCCAATGTCCCCAATGACCCCAATGTCCCCCATGACCCCGATGACCCCAATGTCCCCAATGTCCCCAATGACCCCAATGACCCCCAATGACCCCCAATGTCCCCAATGTCCCCAATGTCCCCAATGACCCCAATGACCCCAATGACCCCCAATGTCCCCAATGTCCCCAATGTCCCCAATGTCCCCAATGTCCCCAATGACCCCAATGACCCCCAATGACCCCCAATGTCCCCAATGTCCCCAATGTCCCCAATGTCCCCAATGACCCCAATGACCCCAATGACCCCCAATGACCCCCAATGTCCCCCAATGACCCCAATGACCCCAATGTCCCCAATGTCCCCAATGACCCCAATGACCCCAATGTCCCCAATGTCCCCAATGACCCCAATGACCCCAATGACCCCCAATGTCCCCAATGTCCCCAATGACCCCAATGACCCCCAATGACCCCAATGTCCCCAATGACCCCAATGACCCCTCCCCCCCCCCCCCAGGTCTCCCCCCCGACGACGACGACGACGACGACGACAGCGGTGACATCGTTGTGCCCCACAGCGGCCGCCCCACCAAAGTGCCGGTGGCCCACGTCCTCGCCTGACCCACGGCGCCGTGGGGCGCCCCATAGATCCTCATCCCCCCCCCCCCTAAATAAACCCCATTACACCCCCCCCCAAAATCCGCTCTCGGCCTCTTCTCTCTTCCCACGCACCCCCTCCGCCAGCCCCACACATTTCCTGCCCCACACATTTCCTGCCCCACATATTTCCTGCCCCACGGCGGCGCCCGCAGCTTCCTGGGAGGGAGGGGGGGGGAGGGGAGGGGGGGGACACCCCACGCCTGCGCCGGGGGATCATCGGGGCGCCGGAGGGGCGGTGGCAGCGGCGGAGGCAGGTATGGGGCAGATGTGGGGCAGATGTGGGGCAGATGTGGGGCCTGAGTGGATGGGATGACTCCCCCCCCCCCCCCAGAATCCGTGGGGCAGAGGGATGTGGGGTGGGGATGGTTATGGGGCAGCCGGACGCCCGCGTTCCGTCATTTATGGGGCAGGAGGACGCCTGGGCCCCACACTTATGGGGCAGGAGAACCCCCTGGGTTGACCCTCCAGAATCCGTGGGGCAGAGGGATGTGGGGTGGGGATGGTTATGGGGCAGCCGGACGCCCGCGTTCCGTCATTGATGGGGCAGGATAACTCCTGGGCCCCACACTTATGGGGCGGGAGGACGCCTGGGACCCACACTTGTGGGGCTGAAGGACTCCTGGGTCCCCCTGGGTTGACCCCCAGAATCTGTGGGGCAGAGGGCTGTGGGGGTGATGTGGTTATGGGGCAGGAGAACGCCCGCGTTCTGCTAGTTATGGGGCAGGAGGGCGCCTGGGACCCACACTTGTGGGGCAGGAGAAGCCTTCGGTCCCTTAGTTATGGGGCAGGAGGACTCCCGGGTCCACCTGGGTTGACCCCCAGAATCTGTGGGGCAGAGGGATGTGGGGTGATGTGGTTGTGGGGCGCCCCGGGGCCCCTCCGCTGCCTCCTGCCCCATAGCGGGGACCGGTGCCCCACGGCTCGTTGGGGTGGGGGGGGGATGGGACAAGGCGGCCCCGACCCACGGCGCGGCCCTGAGCGGCGGGAGGTGTGGGGCCCAAACTTATGGGGCAGGAGCCCCTGGGCTCGTGGGACCCCCAACTTGTGGGGCAGGACCCCTAGGTGTGTGGGGCCCCCCAACTTGTGGGGCAGAAGCCCCGTGACTTGTGAGCCCCCCAACTTATGGGGCAGGAGCCCCTGGACTCGTGGGACCCCCAACTTATGGGGCAGCACCCCTCGATGTGTGGGGCCTGCAACTTATGGGGCAGGAGCCCCAGACGTGTGAGCCCCCCAACTTATGGGGCAGGAGCCCCTGGACTCGTGGGCCCCCCAACTTATGGGGCAGGACCCCTGGACGTGTGGCCCACCCCACCCCCAACCCCCCCACCCCCCCCAACTTGTGGGGCAGGAGCCCCACGGCTGCCGTTGCCGGATCCCGCGTGGGCGCCAGCGGCCGCCGACCGCAACGCGGCACCCGCCGAATATGTGGGGCACGGTGTGGGGCGGGATGTGGGGAGGAACCCGCCTGCCCCACAGCGTCTGCCCCCCCCCCCCCTGCAGGCCCCATGGAGGCTGCCTGGCCCCACGGCGGGCTCTGGGGTCTGGCCCTGCTGCCCCCCACGCTGCTGCTGGCCGCCCTCTGCGCCCGCTGCCGGCGGCCCCGGGGTGAGTTGGGGGGCACTTGTGGGGCTGGGGGGGGGACTTGGGGGTCGGGGGGGGAGTTGGGGGTCAGGGGGGCACTTGTGGGGCTGGTGGGACTTGGGGGTCGGGGAGGGAGTTGGGGGCACTTGTGGGGCTGGGGGGGGAGTTGGGGGTCAGGGGGGCACTTGTGGGGCTGGTGGGACTTGGGGGTCGGGGGGAAGTTGGGGGGCTGAGGGGGAGTTGGGGGTCGTGGAGGGAGTTGGGGGCACTTGTGGGGCTGGGGGGAGTTGGGGGTCGGGGGGGGAGTTGGGGGTCAGGGGGGCACTTGTGGGGCTGGGGGGACTTGGGGGTCGGGGAGGGAGTTGGGGGCACTCGTGGGGCTGGGGGGTAGTTGGGGGTCAGGGGGGGCACTTGTGGGGCTGGTGGGACTTGGGGGTCAGGGAGGGAGTTGGGGGGCTGAGGGAGCACTTGGGGGTCGGGGAGTGGAGTTGGGGGCACTTGTGGGGCTGGGGGGGGAGTTTGGGGTCAGGGGGACACACTTGTGGGGCTGGTGGGACTTGGGGGTCGGGGGGGCACTTGTGGGGCTGGGGGGACTTGGGGGTTGGGGGGCTGAGGGAGCACTTGGGGGTCGGGGGGGGAGTTGGGGGCACTTGTGGGGCTGGGGGGGGAGTTTGGGGTCGGGGGGGCACTTGTGGGGCTGGTGGGACTTGGGGGTCGGGGAGGGAGTTGGGGGCACTTGGGGGGCTGGGGGGGGAGTTGGGGGTCAGGGGGGCACTTGTGGGGCTGGTGGGACTTGGGGGTCGGGGAGGGAGTTGGGGGCACTTGGGGGGCTGGGGGGGGAGTTGGGGGTCAGGGGGGGAGTTGGGGGGCTGAGGGAGCACTTGGGGGTCGGGGGGTGAAGTTGGGGGCACTTGTGGGGCTGGGGGGGGAGTTGGGGGTCGGGGGGGCACTTGTGGGGCTGGTGGGACTTGGGGGTGGGGGGGGAGTTGGGGGCACTTATGGGGCTGGTGGGAAATGGGGGTCGGGGGGGGAGTTGGGGGCACTTATGGGGCTGGGGGGCACTTGTGGGGCTGGGGGGGACCTGGGGGGGTTGGGAGGGAGTTGTGGGTCCAGAGGCACTTGGGGGTCGGGGGGGGAGGGGCAGGATCGCCCCTCCCCCCCCTCACCCCTCCCCCCCCCCAGGGCCCACACTGGAGAGCTCCGACTACAAGTGAGTGTGTGGGGCAGATGTGGGGCAGATGTGGGGCACGGGTGCCTGTGGGCGTGCCCGTGCCCCACATCTGCCCCACATCTGCCCCAGAGCCCCCCCCTGTGTCCCCCCCAGCGGGTTCATGGTCATCGGCCCCACACGCTGTGAGATGCCCCACGGCTGCCCCACGGTGGGGCACGACCCACGGCGGGGACTGACACACGGTGCGTTCCCCCGACCCACGGCGTCTCCCGGACCCATAGCGTCTCCCAGACCCATAGCACCTCCCTGCCCCATGGCTCTGCCCCATAGCATCTCCCGGACCCATAGCGTCTCCCTGACCCATGGCTCTGCCCCATAGCATCTCCCGGACCCATAGCGTCTCCTGGACCCATAGCGCCTCCCTGACCCATGGCTCTGCCCCATAGCATCTCCCGGACCCATAGCGTCTCCCTGACCCATAGCTCTGCCCCATAGCGTCTCCTGGACCCATAGCGTCTCCCTGACCCATAGCTCTGCCCCATAGCATCTCCCCGACCCATAGCGTCTCCCTGACCCATGGCTCTGCCCCATAGCATCTCCCGGACCCATAGCGTCTCCTGGACCCATAGCATCTCCCTGACCCATAGCTCTGCCCCATAGTGCCTCCCTGCCCCATGGCTCTGCCCCATCGCTGCCCCATAGCGCTGTCACCCCCCAAAATCACCCCCTCTCCCCCCCATAGGCCCAGCGCAGCCCCTCCCCCACCCGCAGCCGCCGCCACCGCCGTGGGGCAGTGCCACCGCCGGACCCCAAACGCTGACGTGGGGACATCAGTGGGGACATTTGGGGACATTGGGGTCATTGGGGGTCATTGGGGACATTGGGGTCATTGGGGTCATTGGGGTCATTGGGGTCATTGGGGTCATTGGGGACATTGGGGGTCATTGGGGACATTGGGGTCATTGGGGTCATTGGGGTCATTGGGGACATTGGGGGTCATTGGGGTCATTGGGGTCATTGGGGACATTGGGGACATTGGGGGTCATTGGGGTCATTGGGGTCATTGGGGACATTGGGGTCATTGGGGACATCGGGGGTCATTGGGGGTCATTGGGGACATTGGGGGTCATTGGGGTCATTGGGGGTCATTGGGGTCATTGGGGTCATTGGGGACATTGGGGGTCATTGGGGTCATTGGGGTCATTGGGGTCATTGGGGACATTGGGGACATTGGGGGTCATTGGGGTCATTGGGGTCATTGGGGACATTGGGGACATTGGGGGTCATTGGGGACATTGGGGGTCATTGGGGGACATTGGGGTCATTGGGGGTCATTGGGGTCATTGGGGGTCATTGGGGGTCATTGGGGGACATTGGGGTCATTGGGGTCATTGGGGTCATTGGGGTCATTGGGGTCATTGGGGGTCATTGGGGGTCATTGGGGACATTGGGGGTCATTGGGGACATTGGGGACATTGGGGACATTGGGGTCATTGGGGACATTGGGGGTCATTGGGGTCATTGGGGGTCATTGGGGTCATTGGGGTCATTGGGGTCATTGGGGGTCATTGGGGGTCATTGGGGGACATTGGGGTCATTGGGGGTCATTGGGGTCATTGGGGGTCATTGGGGGTCATTGGGGGACATTGGGGTCATTGGGGGTCATTGGGGACATTGGGGTCATTGGGGACATTGGGGGTCATTGGGGGACATTGGGGTCATTGGGGGTCATTGGGGTCATTGGGGACATTGGGGGTCATTGGGGGACATTGGGGTCATTGGGGGTCATTGGGGTCATTGGGGTCATTGGGGACATTGGGGGTCATTGGGGTCATTGGGGGTCATTGGGGTCATTGGGGTCATTGGGGTCATTGGGGGTCATTGGGGACATTGGGGGTCATTGGGGGTCATTGGGGTCATTGGGGACATTGGGGGTCATTGGGGTCATTGGGGTCATTGGGGTCATTGGGGACATTGGGGGTCATTGGGGGACATTGGGGTCATTGGGGGTCATTGGGGTCATTGGGGTCATTGGGGACATTGGGGGTCATTGGGGTCATTGGGGACATTGGGGACATTGGGGTCATTGGGGACATTGGGGGTCATTGGGGTCATTGGGGTCATTGGGGACATTGGGGTCATTGGGGTCATTGGGGTCATTGGGGACATTGGGGTCATTGGGGTCATTGGGGACATTGGGGACATTGGGGTCATTGGGGACATTGGGGGTCATTGGGGTCATTGGGGACATTGGGGTCATTGGGGTCATTGGGGACATTGGGGGTCATTGGGGTCATTGGGGTCATTGGGGGTCATTGGGGTCATTGGGGACATTGGGGACATTGGGGTCATTGGGGACATTGGGGGTCATTGGGGTCATTGGGGGTCAGAGGGGACATTGGGGTCATTGGGGTCATTGGGGACATTGGGGGTCATTGGGGTCATTGGGGGTCATTGGGGACATTGGGGACTTTGGGGGGTCATTGGGGGTCATTGGGGGTCATTGGGGTCATTGGGGACTTTGGGGGGACATTGGGGACAGTGCCACCCCCCCCCGCTGTCCCCAAAGGTCCCCCCACCCCCCCCAGAGCCACCGCCTCTCCGTCGCTGTCCCCGAACCGGGTGAGTCGGGGGGTGACACCCCAAACCTCTCCCTAAATGTCCCCAAATGTCCCTTCGATGTCCCAAATCTCCCCAAATGTCCCCAAAATGTCCCCCCAGACCCCCCCGACGGTGACGATGACTACAGCAACGCGCCCTATGCCACCGGCTACGTGTGGGTGACGTCCCCCGATGTCCCCAAGGGGGGGGGGTGGGGGGGGGGGGGGTGGCACTTTGGGGGGTGGGGGGGGTGGGGGGTGTGTCCCCCCTCCCCCCCGCCCGGAGAATGTCCCCCCCAAATTGTCCCTTTTTTGGTCCCCCCCCAGAGAAGTGCTCCCGGAGGAGGCGGTGACGGAGGGGACACCCCCGGGGGGGGACAGAGCGTCGTCAGGTGGGGACAGAGCCACCCCCCGATGGCCCCAATGACCCCAATGTCCCCAATGACCCCCAATGTCCCCAATGACCCCAATGTCCCCAATGACCCCTCTGACCCCCAATGACCCCAATGACCCCCAATGTCCCCAATGACCCCTCTGACCCCCAATGACCCCAATTACCCCAATGTCCCCAATGACCCCTCTGACCCCCAATGACCCCAATGTCCCCAATGTCCCCAATGACCCCAATGACCCCAATGACCCCCAATGTCCCCAATGTCCCCAATGACCCCTCTGACCCCAATGACCCCAATTACCCCAATGTCCCCAATGTCCCCAATGACCCCCAATGTCCCCAATGTCACCAATGACCCCAATGACCCCCAATGACCCCAATGACCCCCAATGACCCCCAATGACCCCATTGACCCCCAATGTCCCCAATGTCCCCCCAAAGTCCCCAATGTCCCCTCTGACCCCCAATGACCCAATGACCCCAATGACCCCAATGTCCCCAATGTCCCCAATGACCCCAATGACCCCAATGTCCCCAATGACCCCCAATGTCCCCAATGTCCCCTCTGACCCCAATGACCCCAATGACCCCCAATGACCCCAATGTCCCCAATGACCCCAATGGACCCCAATGACCCCAATGTCCCCAATGACCCCAATGACCCCAATGACCCCAATGACCCCCAATGTCCCCAATGACCCCAATGACCCCCCAATGTCCCCAATGACCCCAATGACCCCAATGACCCCAATGACCCCAATGTCCCCAATGACCCCAATGACCCCAATGACCCCAATGACCCCCAATGTCCCCAATGACCCCAATGACCCCAATGACCCCCAATGTCCCCAATGACCCCAATGTCCCCAATGACCCCCAATGGACCCCAATGACCCCCAATGACCCCAATGACCCCCAATGACCCCAATGTCCCCTCTGACC